>NC_091231.1:2562111-2719611 GCF_040958095.1 Procambarus clarkii
CCTCGCACAAATAGAAAAGATAGGAATAAAAGGCGGATGAATTGAGCGACAGAAGCAGGGAGAGGGGTGGGAGGGGAGGGGAAAGGGCGGTCGACAGACGGGCAAGGAGGAGGCGGGGGGGGGGGGGGGGGACACCACTATGCCACAAGGGCAACCCTGTAATTGAACCCCAGATTCACGAGACAAAGCAGGGTAAAAGCGAGAGCGGTAATTAACTTCCCGTCTGAGAAGGCACCAAGAGCAAAGACTGCTCCCAAGTACTGTCGACTGAGCCTTACAGACACAAGCACAGACAGACAGAATTTACGGCCAGTTGCCCCAAAGTATTGGAGAGGACAAGACGAACAGGCAATAGAGCAGACACCAACAGCTGGAGCAGCAGTGTGAACTACATTACTATGAAGAATGTTAGTTTGCTGAAAGGTGAGCGTTATGCCAAGAGGACGAAGGGTATTAGTGAGATTTTTGAGTTCAGATATGAATGTAAGACAGAGCACAGTGCTAGTAGTGTTTTTGAAAATTTGTCTAAGCCAGTTTGGGATGAAATAATTATGCATGTCTCCCGCATACGCTCAAGATAATACAGGTTTAGGCATTTTAGTTCATCCCAGTAAGTTAGTTGATTTACAGAGTGGATTCTAGCAGTAAAAGATCTCCAAAAAAATTATTACTTAACCTATACCGTTGATAGGTTAAGTAATAATTGTACACAAGAAGCAATAAGATGCTTATCTTACCATACCAAGAAGGTTAGGTGAGGTCGGTGTTTTCTATGAAGCTTTTCAAGGTAAACTAAAATATTTACAATCAATTAGTATGTCACATATGCACTTATTAAATAAGCCAATATTGACTATAAGCAAGTGCGAGAACGGGTTGTCTTAGGTTAGAGTGCGACTCTCAAGTTGTTCCGCGATTCGTTTTCTTCGCCTATAGAGGGAACGACGTTCTCGTTCCAATCTGCATCTCTTCCTCCTTTTTTTTTCTTAGGGGTATGCGGTTTGAACATTTCTAGTGTAACTGAACTTATTTTTTCCAGGCACTGGTTCAGGTTTGCATTTTCTAGCTGTTCTTCCCAGTTTATTTCTGTGAGGTCTTGGTTGATTTGCTCCCAGTTAATCTGTTTATTATTGAAATTGAATTTGCTAAATCTTCCATGCCTGCCCACTCTGGGCGCCTCTTTTTTTTGGAAGTAAAGAGGAAGGAGAGGCATAGGTGAAGGGAAGTATAGAAGTGGGAAATACAGTGAGAGGTATGAAAGCAGGCGGGCTGTCCGCCTTGCTGACACGATGTGTGGGTGTTGGCAGCTAAGCTAAGCTGGCTCCCTCTTGTCAGGGAGCTGTGAGTGTGAGAGAGGTTCTTCACACGTGTTTCACCATATATGGATGTCCATAGATGAATACTGTGTAGCATTCATATATACACACTCCGATGCTTACACACATGTTGTTCTGTTTAAGGCTCTTTATTTTATTATTATTATTTATCGAGTTGTTCATACATATTATTATTTATCGAGTTGTTCATACATATTATTATTTATCGAGTTGTTCATACATATTATTATTTATCGAGTTGTCCTGCTCGAAATATTATTTATCGGGCGCCTCGTGCCGCTTGTTACCCCGCCATTACCTAGGAATGACCGACAAGGGTAACGAACTTTGCTCAGGAGCTGGTTGGTGTGAAGGTCCTGTGTGAGAGTTGGGGGGGGGGGAGCAAGGAGGGGGAGAAGGAAGCAAGGAGGGGGGGGAGAAGGAAGCGAGGAGGGGGGGGGGGAAGAGGGTGGCGAGAAGCAGCGGGAGGGTCGAGGAGGCGCGAGAGAGAGGGGGTGGGGAAGAGGAGCAGAGAGAGGGGAGAGGAGCAGAGAGAGAGAGAGCTAGGGTAGAGGAGCAGAGAGAGAGAGAGCTAGGGTAGAGGAGCAGAGAGAGAGAGAGCTAGGGTAGAGGAGCAGAGAGAGAGAGAGCTAGGGTAGAGGAGCAGAGAGAGAGAGAGCTAGGGTAGAGGAGCAGAACTAGGGGAGAGGAGCAGAACTAGGGTAGAGGAGCAGAGCTAGGGGAGAGGAGCAGAGAGAGCGAGCTAGGGGAGAGGAGCAGAGAGAGGGGAAGAGGAGGAGAGGGAGGGGAGAGGGCGGGGTGGACTTATCCTGGTGACGATCAATAGAGGACCCCCACCGGAGGAGTCAGGGGGCGTCCCTGCCCTGCTAACCTTGTGGCGGCTACCACACCTCCTCCACCACACCCAGGCCAACCACTCTACCACCACACCCACGCCAACCACTCTACCACCACACCCACGCCAACCACTCTACCACCACACCCACGCCAACCACTCCACCACCACAACCAGGCCAACCACTCCACCACCACCACACACATACCAACCACTCCACCACCACCACCACACACATACCAACCACTCCTCCACCACCACCACACACATACCAACCACTCCACCACCACCACACACATACCAACCACTCCACCACCACCACACACATACCAACCACTCCTCCACCACCACACCCAGGCCAACCATTCCACCACCACCACACACACACCAACCACTCCACCACCACCACACACATACCAACCACTCCACCAACACCACCACACCCAGGCCAACCATTCCACCACCACCACACACATACCAACCACTCCACCACCACCACCACACCCAGGTCAACCACTCCACCACCATCACCACACTTGAGAGGTGCTGGGTCTTGGTGGGTCTTGGTGGGTTTCTGGTGTGCCCTCAGTCGTGGTGGGCGGCCGGCTTCTGCTCTGCCGGGGGGCACTAGATGACTTGTGTTTTAGCTGGGGGCAGTTTTGGTTTTGCTCCCCAGTGTTTTCTGTATGGGGGCGGGGCCGGTGCTTGTCCCCCTGAGGGACTCCCGCCCTATCATCTGCCTGTCTGCTTTTCTTCGCCGCGAGGCGTATTAGTTTCCAGCGATTGATGTCACTCGTTTCGCGATTAGGCTTGGCGTTTCACCCTAACCCTACATGGGTACGCCGGGGCGCATCCGATCCCACGATCGTCGTCGCCTCTTCAACACCACCACCACCTTTATTGGTGTTTATGGGATGCTAAACAGCCTCATGCTGGCCTTTTAGGATTTCACTAATTTGTTTGTCCTCCTCTGTGTACGAACCTTCAGTTCTAAGTAAGGGTCAAATACTGGTGGAGGTTTTTGATTTTGATTTCGCATGTGAAAAATTATTTGAAAATTTCTTTAGCTCTTATATAGCTTTCTGTTCCAATTTAATTTTCTCAGACTTTTATGATTAATTCAGTGTTTGCTCTATTTCTACATTGTTCAAACTTTGATTTCTTTTTCTTAGCGAAAGTCGTGCTTTCTGTGAATTTTCCTTCTCCTGTCTGCGTTCTCTTTCTAGAGCAGTGGTCTTTCTGCCCCTCCTCACAGGCACGTGCTTCAAGCAGACCTTGTAAGCTTCAGCTGTCAGTTGAGCTATTCCCTGTGTGGGAGTTTTGTCGCTTAAGACCGTCTCCCATTGAATGGTTGCAAGGTTTATATGTATTTTTTCCCAGTCGATCCTCTTATTGTTAAAATATAATTGATTAAATACCCCTTCTCGCTCGTTGGTTCGCTTGGACCAACTACCGTCATTAATGTTAGTTCGCACTTGAGTGACATTATGGTCTGAGTGTAGTATCTGAGATTGTAATGTCTCGGATTTTTCTTCATTGTTTGTTTTTGCTACAAGTTACATCGACAGGAAGGGAAACTACCCAAAGGACTTCAGAGGCAATCATAACGAGCGGGCCACTGTCCCACCGTGGCGGGCCACTGTCCCACCGTGGCGGGCCACTGTCCCACCGTGGAGGGCCACTGTCCCACCGTGGAGGGCCACTGTCCCACCGTGGCGGGCCACTGTCCCACCGTGGCGGGCCACTGTCCCACCGTGGAGGGCCACTGTCCCACCGTGGAGGGCCACTGTCCCACCGTGGAGGGCCACTGTCCCACCGTGGCGGGCCACTGTCCCACCGTGGAGGGCCACTGTCCCACCGTGGCGGGCCACTGTCCCACCGTGGCGGGCCACTGTCCCACCGTGGAGGGCCACTGTCCCACCGTGGCGGGCCACTGTCCCACCGTGGCGGGCCACTGTCCCACCGTGGCGGGCCACTGTCCCACCGTGGCGGGCCACTGTCCCACCGTGGAGGGCCACTGTCCCACCGTGGCGGGCCACTGTCCCACCGTGGCGGGCCACTGTCCCACCGTGGAGGGCCACTGTCCCACCGTGGAGGGCCACTGTCCCACCGTGGAGGGCCACTGTCCCACCGTGGCGGGCCACTGTCCCACCGTGGAGGGCCACTGTCCCACCGTGGCGGGCCACTGTCCCACCGTGGAGGGCCACTGTCCCACCGTGGCGGGCCACTGTCCCACCGTGGAGGGCCACTGTCCCACCGTGGAGGGCCACTGTCCCACCGTGGCGGGCCACTGTCCCACCGTGGCGGGCCACTGTCCCACCGTGGAGGGCCACTGTCCCACCGTGAAGGGCCACTACCACCCGTGTCAGGCGCCTGGCCTCCTCCCTCCCCGCTTACCGGAGGGCCATGGCCTAGTTGTCCCTGCAGAATTGGCCAATTATCCTATACTACATTGTGCTGCCTCATATGACTGTGTAGTACTGTCATTAGTGAAACTTGCTGCGGAAACTATAAATAGTGGGAGTGACCGTGACTAATATGTTAGTGAGGAACGCCTACATTACCCTGGGAGTGAGTGGAGGAGCTTCCTCACTACTAACATGGTAAGTGAGGCAGGCAGTAGTGTCCAGGGACGACCTGTTCCGTCTCCAGGTGGCTGGGCTTACCGTGTGCCCCGGGCCCACTGCTGCTCTCCACCTCATCTATCAGGAAAACAAATGCAGGTCTGGAATACATCCGTCGGTCAGCTCAAGTAGCTTCACTGTCTCAGGAGAAACTACGTCGACTTTGCGTTGTGTGTTAGAGAGAGGTGAGACGGGGCAAGTGTTGACAGCAGGGACACCACCTGAGGCACGGCCAGGCTGCCTGCTTCACTACACGGCTCCTTCTTATACCACTTCCATACATCACATTCCACTCAATAAGTCACTATAAGCATCTGGCAACTGCCCCATTGAGGAGGTAGGTAGGTAGAGGTAGGTGTAGGGAGGGGTGTGTGCACGCACAACGCGAGGAAAACAGTGTTGGTGGGGAGTGTGTACACGGCAGGAAACAGTACTGCAGGTTCCCTGCCCCTGAACCTCCACCGTCACCCAATACTGGTTGGGACGTAACCAAACGCTCGCCCCCTCCACCCTTCAACACTCATCACGCCACAATGTTGACGGGTTTCTCGTGTGAACACAACCTGCACGTCTGACGGAGTCCCTGCCAACTACCAGCCAAGACAACACCCACTGTATTTTTAACAGCACACGTCCTCAAAGTGAGACAAGTCGAGATATTTCTATCCTAGACAACCTGGCGCCAAGGCCAGGGTGAGGAGTGAGGCAGGACACCTCCGCATGCTCTCACCCTGTGTCACCCCGCCGGCCACCTCACTACCCACCTTCCGGGGATCAACAGCCCCGCGGCCCAATCCCACACCAGGCCTCCCTGTTGGTCGTGTGGTCAACCAGGCTGTTGGACGCGGCTGCTTGCAGCCTGACGAACGAGTCGCAGCCTGGTTGACTGTGTATTCTTTGGAGGTGTTTGTCGAGTTCCCTCTTGAACACTGTGAGGGTCCAGTGATAATTGGGAGCGTCCCTGGGGGAGGAACTGTTGTATACACCCTGGGGGGCAGCTGGTGCCCCCCAGGGTGTGAACAACAAGGAGACGGGTGCCCCCCAGGGTGTGAACAACAAGGAGACGGGTGCCCCCCAGGGTGTGAACAACAAGGAGACGGGTGCCCCCCAGGGTGTTAACAACAAGGAGACGGGTGCCCCCCAGGGTGTGAACAACAAGGAGACGGGTGCCCCAGGGTGTGAACAACAAGGAGACGGGTGCCCCCCAGGGTGTGAACAACAAGGAGACGGGTGCCCCCCAGGGTGTGAACAACATGGAGACGGGTGCCCCCCAGGGTGTTAACAACAAGGAGACGGGTGCCCCAGGGTGTGAACAACAAGGAGACGGGTGCCCCAGGGTGTGAACAACAAGGAGACGGGTGCCCCAGGGTGTGAACAACAAGGAGACGGGTGCCCCCCAGGGTGTGAACAACAAGGAGACGGGTGCCCCAGGGTGTGAACAACAAGGAGACGGGTGCCCCCCAGGGTGTGAACAACAAGGAGACGGGTGCCCCCCAGGGTGTTAACAACAAGGAGACGGGTGCCCCAGGGTGTGAACAACAAGGAGACGGGTGCCCCAGGGTGTGAACAACAAGGAGACGGGTGCCCCAGGGTGTGAACAACAAGGAGACGGGTGCCCCAGGGTGTGAACAACAAGGAGACGGGTGCGCCCCAGGGTGTGAACAACAAGGAGACGGGTGCCCCCCAGGGTGTTAACAACAAGGAGACGGGTGCCCCAGGGTGTGAACAACAAGGAGACGGGTGCCCCAGGGTGTGAACAACAAGGAGACGGGTGCCCCAGGGTGGCTTGTACCCCCGGTGATAAAGATAGTTGGTGAGCAAGAGTGTGAAGACGCCGCCGTACTTCACTTTAGCATGGCACAAACCCCGCGGCCCTTGTCACTCCCCGGGTCACTAGGGGAATGAATCACACACCAGACTCCCTGGCTGTGGTGGTACTACACGGTTCCCGACAATAAATTGTAACTGAAAAAAGTTAGTGGTGCATGAACATTAGAGAGAGCCAGGCTCATGTATAGTGACCTTGACACACGGCCGTGTTCCCGGAGCACAGGTCGCCAGTAACACAAGAGCGCTCCTCCGCCACTCAACCTCATTTACATACCGCCGCTTTCAAGAAGAAAACTAACAATTATTAGGTCAAAAGTAACGCGAGATTGTAATTATACAGAAGTTAAGGAAACGCGGAGACACTCATTCTACCGCTGACGGGACTATGCTAGCTAACTACCCTGAGGAGTAACAATAGGTGGTTCCGAGGATCAATGGCCTCCACGTCCAGTTGCTAGCTACACATTGGCAGTCCCTCTTCCGGCCCCCCCCTGGGCACCCCTGGGCACCCGCTAGGCTAGTGCCTCAGCGCCCCCTGCCTCCCAGTGTCTGGGCTCTCCACGCCCCGTCTCCTATACTGCACCATATGTATAATTCTCCCCTCTAACACCTCCAGGGGGAGGCGACCTGAGGGGAAGCCAAGGTCGCTTAATTCCCCCCTCCCCCTCCTCCACGTCCTCCCCCCCCCCCTTCTTGCTGAGGTGCATCCTCTTATCGTTAGAGGGAACTCCGGGGGGGTGGGGCTGTTCTGGCAATATTTAATATTTCTGATGCTCGCTGGGAGGACGTTGAACAGCCGTGGACCTCTGATGTTTATACAGTGCTCTCTGATTGTGCCTATGGCACCTCTGCTCTTCACTGCTTCTATTCTGCATTTTCTTCCATATCGTTCACTCCAGTACGTTGTTATTTTACTGTGTAGATTTGGGACCTGGCCCTCCAGTATTTTCCAGGTGTATATTATTTGGTATTTCTCTCGTCTTCTTTCTATTGAGTACATTTGGAGCGCTTTGAGACAATCCCAATAATTTAGATGCTTTATCGCGTCTATGCGTGCCGTATATGTTCTCTGTATTCCCTCTATTTCAGCAATCTCTCCTGCTCTGAAGGGGGAAGTGAGTACTGAGCAGTACTCAAGACGGGACAACACAAGTGACTTGAAGAGTACAACCATTGTGATGGGATCCCTGGATTTGAAAGTTCACGTAATCCATCCTATCATTTTTCTGGCTGACGCAATATTTGCTTGGTTATGCTCCCTAAACGTTAGGTCGTCAGACATCATTATTCCCAAACCCTTTAGCGGCTGCTTTCCTACTAGAGACAGATTTGATTGTGTTTTGAACCTGTATTATGTTTAAGGTTCTTATTGTTACCGTACCTGAGTACCTGGAATTTATCACTGCTGAACATCATGTTATTTTTTGCTGCCCAGTCGAAAACTTTATTAACATCTGCTTGTAGTTTTTCAATGTCTTCAGCAGAGGGAATTTTCATGCTGATTTTTGTGTCATCTGCTAAGGATGATACGAAGGTGTGACTTGTATTTTTGTCTATATTCTATATGAGAACAAAGAAAATCACTGGTGCAAGGATTATTCCCTGAGGTACAGAGCTTTTAACTGTGCTTGGACTCGATTTTATATGGTTGACTGTTACTCTGTGTTCTGTTTGACAGAAAGTTGAGTATCCAGCGTCCTACTTTACCGATTTTCCCACTGATCTCATTTTGTGAACTATCACTCCATGGTCACATTTATCGAATGCCCTTGCGAAGTCCGTTATACCATATCAGCATTCTGTTTTTCTTCTAATGCCTCAGAGACTTTGTCATAGTGGTCCAGTAGCTGTGAGAGGCATGATCTTCCCGCTTTAACTCCATGTTGGCCTGGATTGTGTAGATCATTGGTTTCCATGATTACCATGAAGAGTATACTTCATGGCCAAGTTAATTAACAGACTGGACGAGCGACGGCCATATCCATGCTAGACCACCAAGCAAACCAGCCCCAAGTGTCCAGACCAGCCTACAGCCACCATGTCCAAGTGTCCAGACCAGCATACAGCCACCATGTCCAAGTGTCCAGACCAGCCTACAGCCACCATGTCCAAGTGTCCAGACCAGCCTACAGCCACCATGTCCAAGTGTCCAGACCAGCCTACAGCCACCATGTCCAAGTGTCCAACCCACAGACACCAGCCCCAAGTGTCCAGACCAGCCTACAGCCACCATGTCCAAGTGTCCAGACCAGCCTACAGCCACCATGTCCAAGTGTCCAACCCACAGACACCAGCCCCAAGTGTCCAGACCAGCCTACAGCCACCAGCATCACGTGTCCAGACCAGTGAGCGCTAATCCCTCAGGGGTTAAGGTCAGTAAAGGGGAGGGGAGCTCTCACCTTTGACCCACACATGCAACACCTGACACATATGACCTTTAACTGTTGACCCCTGCGCGGGTGTTAACCCCTGCACCTCCACCAAGTCACACGTCAATCAGTTAACTTGACACCATGAAACGTCGTCCCATGAGAGTCTATAAATACTGAGTGTGAGCTGTGAGTGTGTCCCTCCACCCCAGAGTGTGAGCTGTGAGTGTGTACCTCCACCCCAGAGTGTGACCTGTGAGTGTGTACCTCCACCCCAGAGTGTGACCTGTGAGTGTGTGTACCTCCACCCCAGAGTGTGACCTGTGAGTGTGTACCTCCACCCCAGAGTGTGAGCTGTGAGTGTGTCCCTCCACCCCAGAGTGTGACCTGTGAGTGTGTACCTCCACCCCAGAGTGTGACCTGTGAGTGTGTACCTCCACCCCAGAGTGTGACCTGTGAGTGTGTGTACCTCCACACCAGAGTGTGACCTGTGAGTGTGTCCCTCCACACCAGAGTGTGACCTGTGAGTGTGTACCTCCACCCCTGAGTGTGACCTGTGAGTGTGTACCTCCACCCCCTGGTAGTGATAAATTTAAGTGATAAATTCCAGTACCTGGAATTTATGAGTTAAAGATGATGGGCGCCACACTGCTACACCCACAACACTACACCTGCACAACATGATGGGCGCCACACTGGTACACCCACAACACTACACCTGCACAACATGATGGGCGCCACACTGCTACACCCACAACACTACACCAGCACAACATGATGGGCGCCACACTGGTACACCCACAACACTACACCTGCACAACATGATGGGCGCCACACTGCTACACCCACAACACTACACCAACACAACATGATGGCCGCCACACTGCTACACCCACAACACTACACCAACACAACATGATGGGCGCCACACTGCTACACCCACAACACTACACCAGCACAACATGATGGGCGCCACACTGCTACACCCACAACACTACACCAACACAACATGATGGGCGCCACACTGCTACACCCACAACACTACACCAACACAACATGATGGGCGCCACACTGCTACACCCACAACACTACACCAGCACAACATGATGGGCGCCACACTGCTACACCCACAACACTACACCAGCACACAAGTACACAAACCTTTCAAGTGTAAACAATAACGTCTCGCTCGTTGACATTACAAGAAGCACAGAGAGGAAAAAACAACAATATATGTCAAACTTGTCTTAATAAACTCAAATGTCACCAGCTTATACAGTAGGAGAGGTTGGGGGAGGGAGCAGGAGGGGACAGGTTGGGGGAGGGAGCAGGAGGGGACAGGTTGGGGGAGGGAAGCAAGAGGGGACAGGTTGGGGGAGGGAGCAGGAGGGGACAGGTTGGGGGAGGGAGCAGGAGGGGACAGGTTGGGGGAGGGAAGCAAGAGGGGACAGGTTGGGGGAGGGAGCAGGAGGGGACAGGTTGGGGGAGGGAGCAGGAGGGGACAGGTTGGGGGAGGGAGCAGGAGGGGACAGGTTGGGGGAGGGAGCAAGAGTGGACAGGATGGGGGAGGGAGCAGCAGGGGACAGGTTGGGGGAGGGAGCAGGAGGGGACAGGTTGGGGGAGGGAGCAGGAGGGGACAGGTTGGGGGAGGGAGCAGGAGGGGACAGGTTGGGGGAGGGAGCAGGAGGGGACAGGTTGGGGGAGGGAGCAGGAGGGGACAGGTTGGGGGAGGGAGCAGGAGGGGACAGGTTGGGGGAGGGAGCAGGAGGGGACAGGTTGGGGGAGGGAGCAAGAGTGGACAGGATGGGGGAGGGAGCAAGAGGGGACAGGTTGGGGGAGGGAAGCCAGAGGGGACAGGTTGGGGGAGGGGGCAAGAGTGGACAGGTTGGGGGAGGGAAGCAAGAGGGGACAGGTTGGGGGAGGGAAGCCAGAGGGGACAGGTTGGGGGAGGAAGCAAGAGAGGACAGGTTGGGGGAGGGAAGCCAGAGGGGACAGGTTGGGGGAGGGGGCAAGAGTGGACAGGTTGGGGGAGGGAAGCAAGAGGGGACAGGTTGGGGGAGGGAAGCCAGAGGGGACAGGTTGGGGGAGGGAAGCAAGAGGGGACAGGATGGGGGAGGGAGCAAGAGGGGACAGGTTGGGGGAGGGAACAAGAGGGGACAGGTTGGGGGAGGAAGCAAGAGGGGACAGGTTGGGGGAGGGAAGCAAGAGGGGACAGGTTGGGGGAGGGAAGCAAGAGGGGACAGGTTGGGGGAGGGAACAAGAGGGGACAGGTTGGGGGAGGAAGCAAGAGGGGACAGGTTGGGGGAGGGAAGCAAGAGGGGACAGGTTGGGGGAGGGAAGCAAGAGGGGACAGGTTGGGGGAGGGAAGCAAGAGGGGACAGGTTGGGAGAGGAAGCAAGAGAGGACAGGTTGGGGGAGGGAAGCAAGAGGGGACAGGTTGGGGGAGGAGCCAGAGTGTACTTACTGAGAGGCGCCGGTCACTGCCTGCCACAATTACCTGAAATATACGACAGAAACATTATTCTGGGCCGTCATACATCTTCACACTGGTGTAGCCAAGTGTGTTCGTCTGGTGTAGTACCAGCAGCCAGCCACAAATACAACAGGGGCTCCACCAGTCATACAGTAATACAACAGGGGGCTCCACCAGTCATACAGTAATACAACAGGGGGCTCCACCAGTCATACAGTAATACAACAGGGGGCTCCACCAGTCATACAGTAATACAAAAGGGGGCTCCAACATAGTGCAGTAATACAACAGGGGCTCCAACATAGTGCAGTAATACAACAGGGGGCTCCAACATAGTGCAGTAATACAACAGGGGGCTCCAGCATAGTGCAGTAATACAACAGGGGCTCCACCAGTCATACAGTAATACAACAGGGGGCTCCACCAGTCATACAGTAATACAACAGGGGGCTCCACCAGTCATACAGTAATACAACAGGGGGCTCCACCAGTCATACAGTAATACAACAGGGGGCTCCACCAATCATACAGTAATACAACAGGGGGCTCCACCAATCATACAGTAATACAACAGGGGGCTCCACCAGTCATACAGTAATACAACAGGGGGCTCCACCAGTCATACAGTAATACAACAGGGGGCTCCACCAGTCATACAGTAATACAGCAGGGAGCTTCCAGCATAGTGCAGTAATACAACAGGGGGCTCCAGCATAGTGCAGTAATACAACAGGGGGCTCCACCAGTCATACAGTAATACAACAGGGGGCTCCAGCATAGTGCAGTAATACAACAGGGGGCTCCAGCATAGTGCAGTAATACAACAGGGAGCTTCCAGCATAGTGCAGTAATACAACAGGGGGCTCCAGCATAGTGCAGTAATACAACAGGGGGCTCCAACATAGTGCAGTAATACAACAGGGGCTCCAACATAGTGCAGTAATACAACAGGGGGCTCCAACATAGTGCAGTAATACAACAGGGGGCTCCAGCATAGTGCAGTAATACAACAGGGGCTCCAACATAGTGCAGTAATACAACAGGGGGCTCCAGCATAGTGCAGTAATACAACAGGGGCTCCAGCATAGTGCAGTAATACAACAGGGGGCTCCAGCATAGTGCAGTAATACAACAGGGGCTCCAGCATAGTGCAGTAATACAACAGGGGGCTCCAGCATAGTGCAGTAATACAACAGGGGCTCCAACATAGTGCAGTAATACAACAGGGGCTCCAACATAGTGCAGTAATACAACAGGGGGCTCCAGCATAGTGCAGTAATACAACAGGGGGCTCCAGCATAGTGCAGTAATACAACAGGGGGCTCCAACATAGTGCAGTAATACAACAGGGGGCTCCAACATAGTGCAGTAATACAACAGGGGGCTCCAACATAGTGCAGTAATACAACAGGGGCTCCAGCATAGTGCAGTAATACAACAGGGGCTCCAACATAGTGCAGTAATACAACAGGGGCTCCAACATAGTGCAGTAATACAACAGGGGGCTCCAACATAGTGCAGTAATACAACAGGGGGCTCCAGCATAGTGCAGTAATACAACAGGGGGCTCCAACATAGTGCAGTAATACAACAGGGGCTCCAACATAGTGCAGTAATACAACAGGGGGCTCCAACATAGTGCAGTAATACAACAGGGGGCTCCAGCATAGTGCAGTAATACAACAGGGGCTCCAACATAGTGCAGTAATACAACAGGGGCTCCAACATAGTGCAGTAATACAACAGGGGGCTCCAGCATAGTGCAGTAATACAACAGGGGGCTCCAACATAGTGCAGTAATACAACAGGGGGCTCCAACATAGTGCAGTAATACAACAGGGGGCTCCAGCATAGTGCAGTAATACAACAGGGGGCTCCAACATAGTGCAGTAATACAACAGGGGGCTCCAACATAGTGCAGTAATACAACAGGGGGCTCCAGCATAGTGCAGTAATACAACAGGGGGCTCCAACATAGTGCAGTAATACAACAGGGGGCTCCAGCATAGTGCAGTAATACAACAGGGGGCTCCAACATAGTGCAGTAATACAACAGGGGGCTCCAACATAGTGCAGTAATACAACAGGGGGCTCCAGCATAGTGCAGTAATACAACAGGGGCTCCAACATAGTGCAGTAATACAACAGGGGGCTCCAACATAGTGCAGTAATACAACAGGGGGCTCCAGCATAGTGCAGTAATACAACAGGGGGCTCCAGCATAGTGCAGTAATACAACAGGGGCTCCAACATAGTGCAGTAATACAACAGGGGGCTCCAACATAGTGCAGTAATACAACAGGGGCTCCAGCATAGTGCAGTAATACAACAGGGGGCTCCAGCATAGTGCAGTAATACAACAGGGGGCTCCAGCATAGTGCAGTAATACAACAGGGGCTCCAACATAGTGCAGTAATACAACAGGAGGCTCCAACATAGTGCAGTAATACAACAAGGGGCTCCAGCATAGTGCAGTAATACAACAAGGGGCTCCAACATAGTGCAGTAATACAACAGGGGGCTCCAACATAGTGCAGTAATACAACAGGGGGCTCCAGCATAGTGCAGTAATACAACAGGGGCTCCAACATAGTGCAGTAATACAACAGGGGGCTCCAGCATAGTTCAGTAATACAACAGGGGCTCCAGCATAGTGCAGTAATACAACAGGGGCTCCAACATAGTGCAGTAATACAACAGGGGGCTCCAGCATAGTGCAGTAATACAACAGGGGGCTCCAGCATAGTGCAGTAATACAACAGGGGCTCCAACATAGTGCAGTAATACAACAGGGGCTCCAACATAGTGCAGTAATACAACAGGGGGCTCCAACATAGAGCAGTAATACAACAGGGGCTCCAACATAGTGCAGTAATACAACAGGGGGCTCCAACATAGTGCAGTAATACAACAGGGGGCTCCAGCATAGTGCAGTAATACAACAGGGGCTCCAACATAGTGCAGTAATACAACAGGGGGCTCCAGCATAGTTCAGTAATACAACAGGGGCTCCACCAGTCATACAGTAATACAACAGGGGGCTCCACCAGTCATACAGTAATACAACAGGGGGCTCCACCAGTCATACAGTAATACAACAGGGGGCTCCACCAGTCATACAGTAATACAACAGGGGGCTCCACCAGTCATACAGTAATACAACAGGGGGCTCCAGCATAGTTCAGTAATACAACAGGGGGCTCCAACATAGTGCAGTAATACAACAGGGGGCTCCAACATAGTGCAGTAATACAACAGGGGCTCCAGCATACTGCAGTAATACAACAGGGGGCTCCAGCATAGTGCAGTAATACAACAGGGGGCTCCAACATAGTGCAGTAATACAACAGGGGCTCCACCAGTCATACAGTAATACAACAGGGGGCTCCACCAGTCATACAGTAATACAACAGGGGGCTCCACCAGTCATACAGTAATACAACAGGGGGCTCCAGCATAGTTCAGTAATACAACAGGGGGCTCCACCAGTCATACAGTAATACAACAGGGGGCTCCAGCATAGTGCAGTAATACAACAGGGGCTCCACCAGTCATACAGTAATACAACAGGGGGCTCCACCAGTCATACAGTAATACAACAGGGGCTCCACCAGTCATACAGTAATACAACAGGGGGCTCCACCAGTCATACAGTAATACAACAGGGGGCTCCACCAGTCATACAGTAATACAACAGGGGGCTCCACCAGTCATACAGTAATACAACAGGGGGCTCCACCAGTCATACAGTAATACAACAGGGGGCTCCACCAGTCATACAGTAATACAACAGGGGGTTCCACCAGTCATACAGTAATACAGCAGGGAGCTTCCAGCATAGTGCAGTAATACAACAGGGGGCTCCAACATAGTGCAGTAATACAACAGGGGGCTCCACCAGTCATACAGTAATACAACAGGGGGCTCCACCAGTCATACAGTAATACAACAGGGGGCTCCACCAGTCATACAGTAATACAACAGGGGCTCCACCAGTCATACAGTAATACAACAGGGGGCTCCACCAGTCATACAGTAATACAACAGGGGCTCCACCAGTCATACAGTAATACAGCAGGGGGCTCCACCAGTCATACAGTAATACAACAGGGCTTCCAGCATAGTGCAGTAATACAACAGGGGGCTCCACCAGTCATACAGTAATACAACAGGGCTTCCAGCATAGTGCAGTAATACAACAGGGGGCTCCACCAGTCATACAGTAATACAACAGGGGGCTCCACCAGTCATACAGTAATACAACAGGGGGCTCCACCAGTCATACAGTAATACAACAGGGGGCTCCACCAGTCATACAGTAATACAGCAGGGAGCTTCCAGCATAGTGCAGTAATACAACCGGGGGCTCCAACATAGTGCAGTAATACAACAGGGGGCTCCACCAGTCATACAGTAATACAACAGGGGGCTCCACCAGTCATACAGTAATACAACAGGGGGCTCCACCAGTCATACAGTAATACAACAGGGGCTCCACCAGTCATACAGTAATACAACAGGGGGCTCCACCAGTCATACAGTAATACAACAGGGGCTCCACCAGTCATACAGTAATACAGCAGGGGGCTCCACCAGTCATACAGTAATACAACAGGGCTTCCAGCATAGTGCAGTAATACAACAGGGGGCTCCACCAGTCATACAGTAATACAACAGGGCTTCCAGCATAGTGCAGTAATACAACAGGGGGCTCCACCAGTCATACAGTAATACAACAGGGGGCTCCACCAGTCATACAGTAATACAACAGGGGGCTCCACCAGTCATACAGTAATACAACAGGGCTTCCAGCATAGTGCAGTAATACAACAGGGGGCTCCACCAGTCATACAGTAATACAACAGGGGGCTCCACCATACAGTAATACAACAGGGGGCTCCACCAGTCATACAGTAATACAACAGGGGGCTCCAGCATAGTGCAGTAATACAACAGGGGCTCCACCAGTCATACAGTAATACAACAGGGGGCTCCACCAGTCATACAGTAATACAACAGGGGGCTCCAGCATAGTGCAGTAATACAACAGGGGCTCCACCAGTCATACAGTAATACAACAGGGGGCTCCACCAGTCATACAGTAATACAACAGGGGCTCCACCAGTCATACAGTAATACAACAGGGGGCTCCAACATAGTTCAGTAATACAACAGGGGCTCCACCAGTCATACAGTAATACAACAGGGGGCTCCACCAGTCATACAGTAATACAACAGGGGGCTCCACCAGTCATACAGTAATACAACAGGGGCTCCACCAGTCATACAGTAATACAACAGGGGGCTCCACCAGTCATACAGTAATACAACAGGGGGCTCCACCAGTCATACAGTAATACAACAGGGGGCTCCACCAGTCATACAGTAATACAACAGGGGGCTCCAACATAGTTCAGTAATACAACAGGGGCTCCACCAGTCATACAGTAATACAACAGGGGGCTCCACCAGTCATACAGTAATACAACAGGGGGCTCCACCAGTCATACAGTAATACAACAGGGGCTCCACCAGTCATACAGTAATACAACAGGGGGCTCCACCAGTCATACAGTAATACAACAGGGGGCTCCACCAGTCATACAGTAATACAACAGGGGCTCCACCAGTCATACAGTAATACAACAGGGGCTCCACCAGTCATACAGTAATACAACAGGGGCTCCACCAGTCATACAGTAATACAACAGGGGGCTCCAACATAGTTCAGTAATACAACAGGGGCTCCACCAGTCATACAGTAATACAACAGGGGGCTCCACCAGTCATACAGTAATACAACAGGGGGCTCCAGCATAGTGCAGTAATACAACAGGGGGCTCCAGCATAGTGCAGTAATACAACAGGGGGCTCCACCAGTCATACAGTAATACAACAGGGGGCTCCACCAGTCATACAGTAATACAACAGGGGGCTCCACCAGTCATACAGTAATACAACAGGGGGCTCCACCAGTCATACAGTAATACAACAGGGGGCTCCACCAGTCATACAGTAATACAACAGGGGCTCCACCAGTCATACAGTAATACAGCAGGGAGCTTCCAGCATAGTTCAGTAATACAACAGGGGGCTCCAGCATAGTGCAGTAATACAACAGGGGGCTCCACCAGTCATACAGTAATACAACAGGGGGCTCCACCAGTCATACAGTAATACAACAGGGGGCTCCACCAGTCATACAGTAATACAACAGGGGCTCCACCAGTCATACAGTAATACAACAGGGGGCTCCACCAGTCATACAGTAATACAACAGGGGCTCCACCAGTCATACAGTAATACAACAGGGGGCTCCACCAATCATACAGTAATACAACAGGGGGCTCCACCAATCATACAGTAATACAACAGGGGGCTCCACCAATCATACAGTAATACAACAGGGGGCTCCACCAGTCATACAGTAATACAACAGGGGCTCCACCAGTCATACAGTAATACAACAGGGGGCTCCAGCATAGTGCAGTAATACAACAGGGGCTCCACCAGTCATACAGTAATACAACAGGGGCTCCACCAGTCATACAGTAATACAACAGGGGGCTCCACCAGTCATACAGTAATACAACAGGGGGCTCCACCAATCATACAGTAATACAACAGGGGGCTCCACCAATCATACAGTAATACAACAGGGGGCTCCACCAATCATACAGTAATACAACAGGGGGCTCCACCAATCATACAGTAATACAACAGGGGGCTCCACCAGTCATACAGTAATACAACAGGGGGCTCCACCAGTCATACAGTAATACAACAGGGGGCTCCACCAGTCATACAGTAATACAACAGGGGGCTCCACCAGTCATACAGTAATACAACAGGGGGCTCCAACATAGTGCAGTAATACAACAGGGGGCTCCAGCATAGTTCAGTAATACAACAGGGGCTCCAGCATAGTGCAGTAATACAACAGGGGGCTCCAACATAGTGCAGTAATACAACAGGGGGCTCCAGCATAGTGCAGTAATACAACAGGGGGCTCCACCAGTCATACAGTAATACAACAGGGGGCTCCAGCATAGTTCAGTAATACAACAGGGGCTCCAGCATAGTTCAGTAATACAACAGGGGCTCCAGCATAGTGCAGTAATACAACAGGGGGCTCCAACATAGTGCAGTAATACAACAGGGGGCTCCAGCATAGTGCAGTAATACAACAGGGGGCTCCACCAGTCATACAGTAATACAACAGGGGGCTCCAGCATAGTTCAGTAATACAACAGGGGGCTCCAGCATAGTGCAGTAATACAACAGGGGGCTCCACCAGTCATACAGTAATACAACAGGGGGCTCCACCAGTCATACAGTAATACAGCAGGGAGCTTCCAACATAGTTCAGTAATACAACAGGGGGCTCCAGCATAGTGCAGTAATACAACAGGGGCTCCAGCATAGTGCAGTAATACAACAGGGGGCTCCAGCATAGTTCAGTAATACAACAGGGGGCTCCAACATAGTGCAGTAATACAACAGGGGGCTCCAGCATAGTGCAGTAATACAACAGGGGGCTCCAGCATAGTACAGTAATACAACAGGGGCTCCAGCATAGTGCAGTAATACAACAGGGGGCTCCAACATAGTGCAGTAATACAACAGGGGGCTCCAACATAGTGCAGTAATACAACAGGGGGCTCCAGCATAGTGCAGTAATACAACAGGGGGCTCCAACATAGTGCAGTAATACAACAGGGGCTCCACCAGTCATACAGTAATACAACAGGGGGCTCCACCAGTCATACAGTAATACAACAGGGGCTCCACCAGTCATACAGTAATACAACAGGGGGCTCCACCAGTCATACAGTAATACAACAGGGGCTCCACCAGTCATACAGTAATACAACAGGGGGCTCCACCAGTCATACAGTAATACAACAGGGGCTCCACCAGTCATACAGTAATACAACAGGGGGCTCCACCAGTCATACAGTAATACAACAGGGGCTCCACCAGTCATACAGTAATACAACAGGGGGCTCCACCAGTCATACAGTAATACAGCAGGGAGCTTCCAGCATAGTGCAGTAATACAACAGGGGGCTCCAGCATAGTGCAGTAATACAACAGGGGGCTCCACCAGTCATACAGTAATACAACAGGGGGCTCCACCAGTCATACAGTAATACAACAGGGGGCTCCACCAGTCATACAGTAATACAACAGGGGGCTCCACCAGTCATACAGTAATACAACAGGGGGCTCCACCAGTCATACAGTAATACAACAGGGGGCTCCACCAGTCATACAGTAATACAGCAGGGAGCTTCCAGCATAGTGCAGTAATACAACAGGGGGCTCCACCAGTCATACAGTAATACAGCAGGGAGCTTCCAGCATAGTGCAGTAATACAACAGGGGGCTTCCAGCATAGTGCAGTAATACAACAGGGGGCTCCAACATAGTGCAGTAATACAACAGGGGCTCCAGCATAGTGCAGTAATACAACAGGGGGCTCCAGCATAGTGCAGTAATACAACAGGGGCTCCAACATAGTGCAGTAATACAACAGGGGCTCCAGCATAGTGCAGTAATACAACAGGGGGCTCCAGCATAGTGCAGTAATACAACAGGGGCTCCAACATAGTGCAGTAATACAACAGGGGGCTCCAGCATAGTTCAGTAATACAACAGGGGGCTCCAACATAGTGCAGTAATACAACAGGGGGCTCCAACATAGTGCAGTAATACAACAGGGAGCTCCAGCATAGTACAGTAATACAACAGGGGGCTTCCAGCATAGTGCAGTAATACAACAGGGGGCTCCAACATAGTGCAGTAATACAACAGGGGGCTCCAGCATAGTGCAGTAATACAACAGGGGGCTCCAGCATAGTGCAGTAATACAACAGGGGCTCCAACATAGTGCAGTAATACAACAGGGGGCTCCAGCATAGTGCAGTAATACAACAGGGGGCTCCAACATAGTGCAGTAATACAACAGGGGCTCCAGCATAGTGCAGTAATACAACAGGGGGCTCCAACATAGTGCAGTAATACAACAGGGGCTCCAGCATAGTGCAGTAATACAACAGGGGGCTCCAGCATAGTGCAGTAATACAACAGGGGGCTCCAGCATAGTGCAGTAATACAACAGGGGGCTCCAGCATAGTGCAGTAATACAACAGGGGGCTCCAGCATAGTGCAGTAATACAACAGGGGGCTCCAACATAGTGCAGTAATACAACAGGGGGCTCCAACATAGTGCAGTAATACAACAGGGGGCTCCAGCATAGTGCAGTAATACAACAGGGGGCTCCAGCATAGTGCAGTAATACAACAGGGGGCTCCAACATAGTGCAGTAATACAACAGGGGGCTCCAACATAGTGCAGTAATACAACAGGGGGCTCCAGCATAGTGCAGTAATACAACAGGGGGCTCCAACATAGTGCAGTAATACAACAGGGGCTCCAACATAGTGCAGTAATACAACAGGGGCTCCAGCATAGTGCAGTAATACAACAGGGGCTCCAGCATAGTGCAGTAATACAACAGGGGGCTCCAGCATAGTGCAGTAATACAACAGGGGGCTCCAGCATAGTGCAGTAATACAACAGGGGGCTCCAGCATAGTGCAGTAATACAACAGGGGGCTCCAACATAGTGCAGTAATACAACAGGGGGCTCCAACATAGTGCAGTAATACAACAGGGGGCTCCAGCATAGTGCAGTAATACAACAGGGGGCTCCAACATAGTGCAGTAATACAACAGGGGGCTCCAACATAGTGCAGTAATACAACAGGGGCTCCAGCATAGTGCAGTAATACAACAGGGGGCTCCAACATAGTGCAGTAATACAACAGGGAGCTCCAGCATAGTGCAGTAATACAACAGGGGCTCCAGCATAGTGCAGTAATACAACAGGGGGCTCCAACATAGTGCAGTAATACAACAGGGGGCTCCAACATAGTGCAGTAATACAACAGGGAGCTCCAACATAGTGCAGTAATACAACAGGGCTTCCAGCATAGTGCAGTAATACAACAGGGGGCTCCAACATAGTGCAGTAATACAACAGGGAGCTCCAGCATAGTGCAGTAATACAACAGGGGCTCCAACATAGTGCAGTAATACAACAGGGGGCTCCAACATAGTGCAGTAATACAACAGGGGGCTCCAACATAGTGCCGTAATACAACAGGGCTTCCAGCATAGTGCAGTAATACAACAGGGGGCTCCAACATAGTGCAGTAATACAACAGGGGCTCCAGCATAGTGCAGTAATACAACAGGGGGCTCCAACATAGTGCAGTAATACAACAGGGGCTCCACCAGTCATACAGTAATACAACAGGGGGCTTCCAGCATAGTGCAGTAATACAACAGGGAGCTCCAACATAGTGCAGTAATACAACAGGGGGCTCCAACATAGTGCAGTAATACAACAGGGGCTCCACCAGTCATACAGTAATACAACAGGGGGCTTCCAGCATAGTGCAGTAATACAACAGGGAGCTCCAACATAGTGCAGTAATACAACAGGGCTTCCAGCATAGTGCAGTAATACAACAGGGAGCTCCAACATAGTGCAGTAATACAACAGGGAGCTCCAACATAGTGCAGTAATACAACAGGGCTTCCAGCATAGTGCAGTAATACAACAGGGGGCTCCAACATAGTGCAGTAATACAACAGGGCTTCCAGCATAGTGCAGTAATACAACAGGGGCTCCAGCATAGTGCAGTAATACAACAGGGGGCTCCAACATAGTGCAGTAATACAACAGGGAGCTCCAACATAGTGCAGTAATACAACAGGGCTTCCAGCATAGTGCAGTAATACAACAGGGCTTCCAGCATAGTGCAGTAATACAACAGGGAGCTCCAACATAGTGCAGTAATACAACAGGGAGCTCCAACATAGTGCAGTAATACAACAGGGCTTCCAGCATAGTGCAGTAATACAACAGGGGGCTCCAACATAGTGCAGTAATACAACAGGGCTTCCAGCATAGTGCAGTAATACAACAGGGGCTCCAGCATAGTGCAGTAATACAACAGGGGGCTCCAACATAGTGCAGTAATACAACAGGGGCTCCAACATAGTGCAGTAATACAACAGGGGGCTCCAGCATAGTGCAGTAATACAACAGGGGGCTCCAACATAGTGCAGTAATACAACAGGGGGCTCCAGCATAGTGCAGTAATACAACAGGGGCTCCAGCATAGTGCAGTAATACAACAGGGGGCTCCAGCATAGTGCAGTAATACAACAGGGGCTCCAGCATAGTGCAGTAATACAACAGGGGGCTCCAACATAGTGCAGTAATACAACAGGGGGCTCCAGCATAGTGCAGTAATACAACAGGGGGCTCCAACATAGTGCAGTAATACAACAGGGGGCTCCAACATAGTGCAGTAATACAACAGGGGGCTCCAACATAGTGCAGTAATACAACAGGGGCTCCAACATAGTGCAGTAATACAACAGGGGGCTCCAACATAGTGCAGTAATACAACAGGGGGCTCCAACATAGTGCAGTAATACAACAGGGGGCTCCAACATAGTGCAGTAATACAACAGGGGCTCCAACATAGTGCAGTAATACAACAGGGGGCTCCAGCATAGTGCAGTAATACAACAGGGGGCTCCAACATAGTGCAGTAATACAACAGGGGGCTCCAGCATAGTGCAGTAATACAACAGGGGCTCCAGCATAGTGCAGTAATACAACAGGGGGCTCCAGCATAGTGCAGTAATACAACAGGGGCTCCAGCATAGTGCAGTAATACAACAGGGGGCTCCAACATAGTGCAGTAATACAACAGGGGGCTCCACCAGTCATACAGTAATACAACAGGGGCTCCACCAGTCATACAGTAATACAACAGGGGCTCCACCAGTTATACAGTAATGCAACAAGGGGCTCCAGCATAGTGCAGTAATACAACAGGGGGCTCCAACATAGTGCAGTAATACAACAGGGGGCTCCAACATAGTGCAGTAATACAACAGGGGCTCCAGCATAGTGCAGTAATACAACAGGGGCTCCAACATAGTGCAGTAATACAACAGGGGGCTCCAACATAGTGCAGTAATACAACAGGGGCTCCAACATAGTGCAGTAATACAACAGGGGGCTCCAACATAGTGCAGTAATACAACAGGGGGCTCCACCAGTCATACAGTAATACAACAGGGGCTCCACCAGTTATACAGTAATGCAACAAGGGGCTCCAGCATAGTGCAGTAATGCAACAGGGGGCTCCAGCATAGTGCAGTAATACAACAGGGGGCTCCAGCATAGTGCAGTAATACAACAGGGGCTCCACCAGTCATACAGTAATACAACAGGGGGCTCCAGCATAGTGCAGTAATACAACAGGGGCTCCACCAGTCATACAGTAATACAACAGGGGGCTCCACCAGTCATACAGTAATACAACAGGGGGCTCCAGCATAGTGCAGTAATACAACAGGGGGCTCCAACATAGTGCAGTAATACAACAGGGGGCTTCAACATAGTGCAGTAATACAACAGGGGGCTCCAGCATAGTGCAGTAATACAACAGGGGGCTCCAGCATTGTGCAATAATACAACAGGGGGCTCCAGCATAGTGCAGTAATACAACAGGGGGCTCCAGCATAGTTCAGTAATACAACAGGGGCTCCAGCATAGTGCAGTAATACAACAGGGGCTCCAACATAGTGCAGTAATACAACAGGGGCTCCAACATAGTGCAGTAATACAACAGGGGGCTCCAACATAGTGCAGTAATACAACAGGGGGCTCCAACATAGTGCAGTAATACAACAGGGGCTCCAACATAGTGCAGTAATACAACAGGGGGCTCCAGCATAGTGCAGTAATACAACAGGGGGCTCCAACATAGTGCAGTAATACAACAGGGGCTCCAACATAGTGCAGTAATACAACAGGGGGCTCCAGCATAGTGCAGTAATACAACAGGGGGCTCCAGCATAGTACAGTAATACAACAGGGGGCTCCAGCATAGTGCAGTAATACAACAGGGGGCTCCAACATAGTTCAGTAATACAACAGGGGGCTCCAGCATAGTGCAGTAATACAACAGGGGGCTCCAGCATAGTTCAGTAATACAACAGGGGCTCCACCAGTCATACAGTAATGCAACAAGGGGCTCCAGCATAGTGCAGTAATACAACAGGGGGCTCCAGCATAGTGCAGTAATACAACAGGGAGCTCCAGCATTGTGCAATAATACAACAGGGGGCTCCAGCATAGTGCAGTAATACAACAGGGGGCTCCAGCATAGTGCAGTAATACAACAGGGGGCTCCAGTCACTCAAAAATAGAACAGGAGGTGGAGTCAAGTATCAATACAAGAGGAGCTTTAATTATTACTGGAGAGGAAGAGAGCGCCAACTTTAGCGAAGGAGCCCCTGGGAACGTGAAGAGGCAGAGCGGACGGCTTTAGTGTGACCTCGTCTCTAGCGAGCACACAACACTCCACCTTATACAACACAACTGGTTTTTATTATTATTAGTTTCAGCCACAGACGTGGCCACACATTTACAATGCTAACCAGCATATATACATTTTCTTCTGTCCTCCATGGACAGGGTTAGAGATCTGTTAAAAATATAGTTCAGGGATTTATTGAAGAATTACCCCAAGTGTATAACCATGTATCTTAACATCAGTGGCGACACATACGGCATTAGTACCTGGAGTCCATTCCTAGAGGTCTCTCTCTCCCTCCCCTAGACTGGGCCCAGGATTGTTTTCACATAACTCGATCTCAAACACTGTTCCTTCAAGCGGCCCGCAGGCCAACATATTCCAAATTAAAATATTCTTAGAAGGTAGAGTTTTGGGAATATGAGGAATGTGGTGTGTGGTGGCAGGAGGAGGAGGTGGTGAGGGGTGAGGCTTCTAATGTAATCCCCATCAGGCACTTATCTCATTGATTTTATCATCAGGCCGGCCGCCCCTCGCCCACCCTCACTCTACCTCCGCCCATATCACACCAACTGAACCACTTTATGACGCTAATATATTTGACAAGTATAGGGTGAAGCTCCCTTCAGAGGTCATCGCTGAGGTCATTTTCCTCTGAACACCGTGAGAGGTCCGCCAGTGTACCTCTTCTCGTGAGAGGCATAGTTAGCTGAACTCTGACAAGCTGTTGAACGGGGAGCTTGATGAACACCTCCAAAGGATACCTGTTCAACGGGGCTGTAGATCATACGTCATACTGCGAGCAGCGGTACCTAACAGCTTGCTTGAGCAGCCCACCTGCCAGGAGGGACTTGACACACATGTCCAATATTGTTCAGGAAGGTGTTCCATTATTGTGTGTCAATTAAGACCGGTAGTGAACCTTCACAGTAACAACCTCGGTAGACTTTCACGCCTTCCCAGTAGTGATGTCACCTTGTGTCTACCTTAAGGTGTAGAGTGACAGCCATCACCCTCCCCCCCCCCCGTAAGTCCCCGGGTACCATCCCCTCCTCCCCGCCCATCTCGCCCCCACCACGCCCAACTCCACCTAAGGAAATGCACCAGCCCCCCCCCCCCGCCCCGGCCCCCAGCCTGCACCAGCCAGCCAGCCAGCCCGGCCCGCCCCGCGCCGCGCCAGCCCCCAGCCCCGCGAAAGCCCCCAGCCCGCCATGCCCCGCGCCAGCCTCCAGCCCGCGCCAGCCTGCAAGCCCCCACCATTACCCACACTGGTGGCTAGGTCTTCCATTACTAATAAACACAACTAAGCCCCGTCTCCTGCCTCTCACCTCCCGCGCCTCACCCTCCCTCCCTCCCGTCAACACCCCTCACCTTCTCCACCCACCCCCTTCTGCCTTCCTCCCCCCCCCCCTCCTCGTGCCTCGCTGGTTACACTCGTGTGCTCGTCTGTGGTGTCACTGGCTATCACTTCCACGTTACTGTGAAGCGCTGATCGACACTGAATACTGTTCCATCTCTCACTCTCTCTCTCTCTCTGGAACACAGAGAGAGAGACGTATGAGTCACAGCCTGGTTGATCAGGTATCCTTTGGAGGTGCTTATCCAGTTCTCTCCAACACTGAGGGGCAGGCCAGTTATGCCCCTTATGTGTAGTGGAAGCGTGTTGAACAATCTCGGGCCTCTGATGTTGGTAGTTCTCTCTCAGAGTACCTGTTGCACCTCTGCTCTTCAACGGGGGTATTCTGCACATCCTACCATGTGGTGTGCGATGGTGGTGTGGGGTAGTGGTGGTGGTAGTGTGAGGTACTGGTGGTGGTAGTGTGAGGTACTGGTGGTGGTAGTGTGAGGTACTGATGGTGGTTGTGTGGGGTACTGGTGGTGGTTGTGTGGGGTACTGGTGGTGGTGGGGAGGCCCAGCCTGGCCGCTACCCTCCCCCACCACTCCACCACCCACACACCACACCACACCACACCACACCACACCACACCACACCACAACACACCACAACACACCACACCACACCACACCACACCACAACACACCACACCACAACACAACACACCACACCACACCACACCACAACACACCACACCACACCACACCACACCACAACACACCAACCATACACCCTACAGAGCCAGGCGCGTCAACAGCTACTGCTCTGAACAAAACACTAAAGGGACTGGACGCACATCAATCTCCCCGCTCAAAATCCTACATAATATAATTTTGATAAAACACACTGAATACTTACCTCATAAATGAAGCAGCAGTTAACATAACTGAAGCCGGGGGGGGGGGGGGGACGTTAAGTACACTCCAGGAACAACATATTGACCCATATTTTAGCCCGGTGTTAACACACTAACTCACGGTGCAAAACTCGGCCAACCTCAGCCAACATTACACGGGTGTATAATGAATAACATTACTGTGAATGAATGCACGGTCATTCCGCTTGGAAATTCTACATTATTGTCTACTTGTATATAGGTGAAGGTGTAGGGTAATATAGAGCACCTTGCTCTACTCTGACGACACAGCTGCCACATGTATCTCGTCATCGGGAGAGACACAGGCGGCTGTGTCACCCTGTGTCAAGGTCTTCAACTCTGGTACCTGGTGGCAGGCCTCGGACGGTACACGTGGGGACGTGGGGAAGTGCCGAGCGGGGCGTGGGGGAGTGTGGAGCGGGGCGTGGGGGAGTGTGGAGCGGGGCAGTCGCTAAGGACGAGCCCATATACGAACAGTGAGGTGTGGCGTCGTTACCCTCTCCCCCTCTCTCCTGATTACTGGTGCTCACTCACCAAGCTCTTCCACCACACACACACACACACACACACACACACACACACACACACACACACACACACACACACACACACACACACACACACACTGCAGCACCCCTCCCTACCTTCCTTCACCCTCCCCTCCCCTCCCCCACCGCCCCTCACTGTTGTCTCAACCTGTATGGTTGATGGTGTGTGATCAGGGGGAACACTTACCTATAAACCCGGGGCCATCTTACCCAGCGCCTCTAGACGAGTCCTCCCACACCCCCGGTGTTCTCATAATGTTATCACACATGAAACTCTTCCTTCAACCTCTTAGTATGCTTCTGCCATGTTCATCATGTGTCATCATCATTCATCAACATACTCACACGTGGGGATCTGATGAGGTGTTGGGGAAACTCTACGGAGTCTGTGTGCCACGTTTCACTTAACCAGCCTCTCTACAGTCACCCTTCTCAGCATGTGATACGCGCACAGTAACGCATGCTTAAATGCTTCCTCTTAATCCAACTTATCTGACACATTGACCATGGTTCTAATTAGCTTACAAATGAGTACATACCGAATGATTATATATTTCGTAATATTAATTGGTACAGTTATATCCTAGGCTTACATGTTTGTGTACGTGTATGTAGGGTGAGGAGACACACACCAGTCAAGTGCTGCCAACACACGCATGTACATGTAGTGTGTGGACACACACCAGCCAAGTGGTGCCCACACACACCTGTCCACGAGACACATAAGGTCAACAGCGAGTGTTGACAGAGCGGCCCGTCACACCACTAATTTATCAAGAGATTCATGACGGGGACAGCCTGTTAAGCCAGGGGTAATGATCAGGTCAGCAGCCATTAATATTGGTCCCCCATGACTTGTGGCGGAGCTGCCCGGTGCTCGCATCATCCCTCCCCCCGCCCCCACTCTCACATCCGCCCCCCTCCTCAGTGATGACTCCAGAGCTAGTGATGATTCCCGGGGTCATCACTGGTAGTGATCTTCACTCCAGGCGGCACACGGCCGGCCGGCTCCCCTGCACACGGCAGCCGGCTCCCCAGCACTCGGCCCCAAGGTTTACAAGGGGGAGCGAGATATACGAGAGGCAATTTGGTAAAATCAACGCACACACGGCCATGAAGCGCTGTGATTGGTCGGTTGCTACCACCCTCGGTGTTGTTCCAGAAGCCGCCTCAAACCCCCCCCCCCCCCACCACCACCCAGCCCGTCCTCCAAAAATGGGGAGGTAAATGTAACAACACAAGTAAGTGCAATTATGTACTATTCCTAGCAGTTAGGAATTGTACTTATTTTCACTTAGTATTAAACTGTACTGTCAAATAGTTAATATTTGAGTTTACCTGAAAAGCTGAATAGAAAACCACGACCTAACCTAACCTTCTTAGTGTTTGAAGATAAGCAATTTATTGTTTCTTAATTACAATTAGTACTTAATCTATAGCTATAATGATATTACAGTTTTATAAAACTAATAAAACAAAAAATATTACAATAAAATGTAAAGTAACTCGGTATATTTTCAAATTTTGTATAAAATCTCTATTGTTTAATAAAACTGAAAAAGAAATTCCTGATATTTAAAAGTTGTGTATAGCGAATTGAACTTGAAAACTTCATCCTAAAATTCTGAGTCTTAACAGGAAACAAGGAGAATAAATGGGGAGGTAAATGTAATGGCACAAGTAAGTGGAATTATGTACTATTCCTAACAGTCAGGAAATGAACTTATTACACTTAGTATTAAACCGTATCTTGAGATGATTTCGGGGCTTTTAGTGTCCCCGCGGCCCGGTCCTCGACCAGGCCTCCACCCCCAGGAAGCAGCCCGTGACAGCTGACTAACACCAGGTACCTATCTTACTGCTAAGTAACAGGGGCATAAGATGAAAGAAACTCTGCCCATTGTTTCTCGCCGGCGCCCGGGATGGAACCCGGGACCCCAGGATCACAAGTCCAGCGTGCTGTCCGCTCGGCCGACCGGCTCCAGTACTGTCATTTTGGAGGATGGGTTGCCACCACCACACCCGTGGCCCTCCCCCCCCCCCCAACCACACCTGAGGCCTCATTATAATCAAGAACTAAATAATTAGGACAATAATAATAAAAGCGGCACAGTTGTGGGAGGAGGTGCCAGCAGGTAAGAGCCCCGCGCGGACCCCCGCTCCTGGCGGGAGAATACTGCCACGGATCACTAAATGATTAACTGAGAAGTAATGACCCGCCACCACACAAGCACCTCAATAACACTGACCTACATCAGTGCCTGGAGGAAGTAGGCACAGTGGTGCCACACGTGTGGCAGTCGCATAACACTGAGGAAAACAAAAAGTAGAATGCAGATTAGAGAACGAGAACGGCGTTCTCTCTACTGGGAAAGAAAACGCATAACTGAACTACTCCAGCGCCCCATTCTACCCCAAGAACAGGAAGGGAAGCTGTGTACAGAATAGAAGCGTGCGAACTACCTGCTTGATACCTGGTTGATGGGGTTCTGTGAGTTCTACTCTCCAAGCCCGGCCCGAGGTCAGGCACGATTTGTGAGAGTTTGGTCCACCAGGCTGTTGCTTGGAGCGGCTTGGAACTAAAGCGACAAGGATCACAGGACATGAAGGAGAAGCAGAGAGAGCAAAATGCCTTCAGGGAAACCGAGAGGAACCAAAAATACTTCTCTATGCAAAATCTAGACCATAAACAACATGTAGCATAAGGACCTGCCTCAAGGGAGATAGAACCTACAATGACGCTCATAAATGAACGAGTGGATACAATTGCAACCCGTCCTCAGGTTATGTTCATTCCATCCAGCGGCCGATCCCAAAGACGCATCTACAATTCAAGTGTGTTCATTCAAAACAATTTTTTTTTTAAATAAATGATCATCATATATTAACATATTGTGCACATTTGGACGTAGGTTAGGTGTTGAAGTTGTGTTACCACCTGTGTGTATTTGTAGTACACAGGTGAAGCATCTAGAGTTGCCATTCCGGCAGAGGACGTCAACGAAGCATTGCTCAAGAAATGGTTCAATATCATCACCTGTGAGTTCTGTGTAAAGCTTTTTTTTCATTCATAAACAGAAGGTTTGGCGGCTGCATGAACTCCAATATTTGGCCTTTGTTGATGAAGACTGAAGACTGAAACACTGAGAACACAGCACAACTGGGCTCACCGAACCACCCTGAGAGTCCTCAAATTCTATTCTTAAATTTCAACCCCCACTATAGTGGCCCCTGATCATCATCTGCACACGGAGCCTGGATACTCGGGCCGTCCCAGACACTTACAACAGTGAAGATTGCGCCACTCCACAAAGGAGGTCGTAAAGCAGACGGAACAAATTATAGATCGATAACATAACTGATCATAAATATCTTTGAAAGAGTGCCAAGAAGTAAGATCCCATACTTGGGAAACATGTGTTGTGAGCAGGACGCTCCTGCTTCTCACAAGTGGTACACTACTATGCCTTAGATGCCACGGAAGACGAACAAAAGGCCGTTACAACATTAACAGATCTCGCGAAATTCTCAACAAGTGTGATCACAGTGCTAATGCTAACACAATACGGATCATCCGTAGTGAAAAGCTCAGTCCCTCAGGGTACTGTGCCTGCTCCAGTACTCTTTCTCCTCCTCACAACGGTCAAACTACAGTACCGTATCAAGCTTACCAGATGACACTACACTTATAATAGTGGACAATAAAACCTCCCAACTGATGCAAGTCAGGTCTTCCAATGGGCCGCAGAAAACACGTCCAATGAAGATAACTTCGCGCTCCTGCACTGATGTAAGAACGCAAATATAAAAACGGAACACACACACAACCCGAAGACAAAGATTTGGGAGTAATTGTGTCGGAAGACCTAAAAGGACACAATAAGGAAGCTGTCACAATGGCAAGACAATACAGGCGGGATCATAACCTTTCAAAGAAGAGGTGCCAGACCCATGATGGCACCTTAAGACGCTTGTGCTATCTTGGGTTATCTGAAGTGCAAAATTATTGTACATTAAGACCCATTGAAAGTTGGAGAATTGTTGGCCTAGAGAACGTGCAAGGGTTTTAAACTGCCAGAATCCATTCAATAAACCATCTAAATTATTGGCAATGCTTACAATTTCTGGAACCGAATTATCTAAAGCAGAGCCGAGAAAGGTACATAATACTTTACACTTCTGAAAATATCAGAGGAGCTGGTTTCAAATCTGTACGTGAAATAACGCCCCAAGAGAAGAAGACATGGCAGGAAGTGCAAAATATCCCCGTTGAAAAGCAGAGGTGAAATAGGTACGCTGAGAAAATTCTATGAAGACTAAGGGCCCAAGACTTTGTCAACATACACCCTCTAAACGCAAGAAACATTACTAACCGACCTCGCACCGTGTCCAGAAGAGAACTTTATAAACTCCTCCAAAGGATATTTTATCAACCGGGCTGTGATTCATACGCGAGACTGCGAGCAGCGGCATCTAACAGCCTGCTTGGCCAGAATAGTCACAGTATTTGGAATGTTGTAACATGCTTTATAAACAACATTATTAATGCAAGGAACAAGAGTTTCAGAGTCCCATTTGTATGGATACCATCACACATGTGTTGTCCAGCATGACGACACAGACAAGGCAGCTATAACTGCATGTGATAAGCCAGAAGTTGAGTTGGAGATGGGCACTCCAATCTCTGCTGTAAAAGCCCCAATATTTCAGGAAATTATGGAAGACAGAAGAGCAGTTACTGACACACAAAGGCCAGAAAGCACGAGTATAAAGAGCCATGACATGTTTAGAACAGAGAATTATATGTCCGGGCAGCATAAAACATCCACTAGACAGTGTGACATTGTAATGGCCAGAATTAGGCTGGGATATCTATATCTATGACAGGTGGCTGCAGGTAATGAATCCCCCCCCCAACGGTGAACATTCCAACAGTACACTATGTGAACAAGAGCTGGGACATACTCTCCAACACTATATCTGTGATTGTCCTGTTATAAGTAACTTCAGACCAAATGGTATGAGGTACTTTGAGCTACATAATTACTTCATACACTCAGGAATATTGGAAGATATTCTTGTCCTGTACCCAGATTTTGTCAGTGGGAGGTTATCTTGAGATGATGTCGGGGCTTTAGTGTCCCCGCGGCCCGGTCCTCGACCAGGCCTCCACCCCCAGGAAGCAGCACGTGACAGCTGACTAACACCCAGGTACCTATTTTACTGCTAGGTAACAGGGCAATGGGTGAAAGAAACTCTGCCCATTGTTTCTCGCCGGCGCCCGGGATGGAACCCGGGACCACAGGATCACAAGTCCAGCGTCCTGTCCGCTCGGCCGACCGGCTTCTGGGAGCTAATAGATCAGCCTTACATTCTATGTTCTCTCCTGATTCCATGTATGACTGGCCGTCCTGTGAGGTGGGGATGTTGGATGAGCTTGTAGCAGGTGTTTGATCTACACTGTGTGCTCCTTCATACAGAATAGGGAAGCAGATCATTGCTGTGTATACCTAAGCTTGATAAAACACAAATGACCAGACCATCAGAGCAGGAAGGATGACGAGACTGGGGCGGCGGGGACATTGATCCCTGTAAGGATGAGCGTGTGGCAGGCAGACAGTGTTCCACAACACCCCGGCCTGGCCTCACTGAGAGAGACGCCCCTCCACATGTAATGGCCACCAGGGAACACTCACATAAACACACACAGTTATACCAACTTGTTCTCCACCTTCTGGCGGGTGCCTGAGGAGGCTGTGAGAGTAGCTCTCCTCCGAGGAGGGCAGGGGAGGAGGGCAGGGGAGGAGGGCAGGGAGGAGGGCAGGAGGGCAGGGGAGGAGGGCAGGGGAAGATGGCAGGGCAGGAGGGCAGGGCAGGAGGGCAGGGCAGGAGGGCAGGGGATGAGGGCAGGGGAGGAGGGCAGGGGAGGAGGGCAGGGGAGGAGGGCAGGGGAGGAGGGCAGGGGAGGAGGGCAGGGGAGGAGGGCAGGGGAGGAGGGCAGGGGAGGAGGGCAGGGGAGGAGGGCAGGGGAAGAGGGCAGGGGAGGAGGGCAGGGGAGGAGGGCAGGGGAAGAGGGCAGGGGAGGAGGGCAGGGCAGGAGGGCAGGGGAGGAGGGCAGGGGAGGAGGGGAGGGGAAGAGGGCAGGGGAGGAGGGCAGGAGGGCAGGGCAGGAGGGCAGGGTAGGAGGGCAGGGGAGGAGGGCAGGGGAGGAGGGCAGGGGAGGAGGGCAGGGGAAGAGGGCAGGGGAAGAGGGCAGGGGAGGAGGGCAGGGGAGGAGGGCAGGGGAGGAGGGCAGGGGAGGAGGGCAGGGGAGGAGGGCAGGGGAGGAGGGCAGGGGAGGAGGGCAGGGGAGGAGGGCAGGGCAGGAGGGCAGGGGAGGAGGGCAGGGCAGGAGGGCAGGGGAGGAGGGCAGGGGAGGAGGGCAGGGGAGGAGGGCAGGGCAGGAGGGCAGGGGAGGAGGGCAGGGGAGGAGGGCAGGGCAGGAGGGCAGGGGAGGAGGGCAGGGGAGGAGGGCAGGGGAGGAGGGCAGGGCAGGAGGGCAGGGCAGGAGGGCAGGGCAGGAGGGCAGGGGAGGAGGGCAGGGGAGGAGGGCAGGGGAGGAGGGCAGGGGAGGAGGGCAGGGCAGGAGGGCAGGGCAGGAGGGCAGGGGAGGAGGGCAGGGGAGGAGGGCAGGGCAGGAGGGCAGGGCAGGAGGGCAGGGCAGGAGGGCAGGGCAGGAGGGCAGGGCAGGAGGGCAGGGGAGGAGGGCAGGGGAAGAGGGCAGGGCAGGAGGGCAGGGCAGGAGGGCAGGGCAGGAGGGCAGGGCAGGAGGGCAGGGCAGGAGGGCAGGGCAGGAGGGCAGGGCAGGAGGGCAGGGGAGGAGGGCAGGGGAGGGCAACAGTTTCATTAACGTGTGCGTGCGTGCGTGCGTGAGTGCGCGCGCGGTGTGTCAGACGCTGGTGGCTATTTGTGACCCGTGTTCCCACAGGCTGAGGTCCTTGTGGCACTGACACCAGCCGAGGCGCCGCCGCCTACAGACAGTAATGAACCTCACACTCGCTCTATCATCATTTATAACAACATAATAAAGTAAACTTGTAAACAATCGGTAAACAATCAGTGAACACTGTATAAACATCAGAGGTCCACCGTTGTTCAACATCCTCCCAGCGAGCATAAGAAATATTGCCGGAACAACCGTGGACATCTTCAAGAGGAAACTAGATTGTTTTTTCTTGAAGAAGTGCCGGATCAACCAGGCTGTGGTGGGTATGTGGGCCTGCGGGCCGCTCCAAGCAACAGCCTGGTGGACCAAACTCTCACAAGTCAAGCCTGGCTTCGGGCCAGGCTTGGGAAGTAGAACTACTCCCAGAACCCCATCCAGCAGGTAATCCGCAGAAGGCCTATTGGCCTATCAGAGGCAGTTCATTTATATCCACCCAAACCAGCACGCTTGATACGTAGTCATGTCGACCGGGGTTCGATTCCCGGGGCCAGCAGAAACAAATGGGCAGAGTTTCTGTCACCCCTGATGTCACCGTTACCTAGCAGTAAATAGGTACTTGGGAGTTAGACAGGTGTCACGGGCTGCTTCCTGGTGTGTGTGGGTGGGTGTGGGGAAAATAATTAGTAACAGTTGGTTGATTGACAGTTGAGAGGCGGGCCGAAAGAGCAGAGCTCAACCCCCGCAAGCACAACTAGGTGAATAGAACTAGATGGATACACGTCATGGCTACATAATGATTCAAGGTTACATAATGCAGTCTATAAAAAAAAAAAACAGAAAATATTTATTGAGAATGGCATCTATTTCTGGTCGTTATCGGTCACTTAACTCCGTTGCCAAAGGACAAGGCTGTGTTAGGTATATCTTAATGCTTGATATACCAAGCTAAATATTATCTAACTTTAGATAATGCACCACACCTCTTGTTAGTTTCTCCTGTCACGTTACACACACACTTCGCAGTGTGTGTGTCTCGTGTCTTGTCCTCTCTTATTGGTACTTTGATGAATTTTTGTCCTAGATACTTTCACATTTGTAATACTGTCGTGTACAGCTCTCACTCCCACTCACGTAGGCTCAGGAATCTGTACACCAGTTGATTGACGGTTGAGAAGCCGGACTAAAGAGCCAAAGCTCAACCCCCGCAAGCACAAATAGGTGAGTACAAATAGGTACACACACAACGTATAACTATATACTATAACGTATAACAACATCTCGTAACTACCCATTTTGGCTCCCTATTATTACAACCATTCAATTGATATAACTACTATGATGATGGGCTTCAATTTTAGATATAATGTGTTGAAATATTGAGCATACCGCGGTGTCCGCCGAGCCGTGTGGCTATCAGGGACACTACCCACGCCTTGCCCACTGTGCTCTCATTGTCCGCCCCTTCCCAGTGATATATAGTCGTAATGGCTTGGCGCTTTCCCATGATAGGGAGCCGGTCGGCCGAGCGGACAGCACGCTGGACTTGTGATCCTGTGGTCCTGGGTTCGATCCCAAGCGCCAGTGAGAAATAATGGGCAGAGTTACTTTCACCCTATGCCCCTGTTACCTAGCAGTAAAATAGGTACCTGGGTGTTAGTCAGCTGTCACGAGCTGCTTCCTGGGGATGGAGGCCTGGTCGAGGACCGGGCCGCGGGGACATTAACAGCCCCGAAATCATCTCAAGATAACCTCAAGATAAGATAATTCATTCTCTCATTGTCCTCACCTGGATCATACCTGCAGTGAGTTCTGAGAGTTGTTCTACTCCCCAAGCCCAGCCTCGGAGCAGGCTGTTGCTTGGAGCGGCCCGCAGGCCCACATACCCACCACAACCCGGTTGGTCCGGCACTTCTTTAAGAAAACTATCTAGTTCTATTTTGAAGATGTTATTCATTCATCAATACATTGTTATTTTACAGTGTAAATTTGGGACCCGACCTTCCAGTAGCTTCCATGTACATGTTAGGTGATGGCTTTCTCGTCTCCTTTCTTGAGTACATTTCGAGATCTTTGAGACGATCCCAATAATTTAGTGGATCATGGTGCGCGCGCGTGCCGTATATGATGCGCGCGCTCGTCCCGCGCACCATATACGCGTGTAGTGCGCACTCATATAGTATATGCACTACACGTATATGCACGTGTAGTGCATATACGTGCCGCGCACTCCATACACGTGCCGTATATGGAGCGTATGCGTACGACGAGTCACAACAACATGGCTGAACAGTTGATACTCAAACATCTGGAAATTAAGCAACGAGGAGGTTTGTGTCCGTGCTGGAGCATTATCGAGTCTTATAACAGTGGTAGAGACAATATAAATAGTGGGGGGGGAGGCGAGATGAATGTAAGAGGGGGGAGGCAAGAATAACACGAAATTACATAATATAAGGGGAAAAAAGTAAGAATGAAGCAAATAGGGTAAAATAAAAGAAAGGTTAGAAGTAAGGGAAGGAAAACTGAAGAAGAATGCGCAAAAGGTATACACGAAAAAAGTTATATAAACAGGAAGGTAAAAATAATTAAAAGAAAACTTCAATGTGTTAAATGATTTAGACAAAAAATATCGAGTAACGAAGAGAAAAGGGAAGAGAGCCTAGAGGAAGGGGTAGGAGGAGGGGGCGCAGAGCTAAGTCAGATCATGTTTATAAGGAAGGTCGGAGCATTCAAGTATGAACTGTGGAAGGTAAGAGTGAACAGCAACAAGGCCAGGACCGAGGTTCATGTTGGGTACCAGAGCCGTGCCATCAAGACGGCGTCTGTGAAGAGTAGAGGACAATCAATAGCATGATTACAGTCCCTAACATGACAGAAGAAAACATTGTGTCTATAGATTTAACATTTCTTGTGTGTTCCTCAAGTCTGTCATTTAGTGTACTGCCAGTTGTCCAAAAGTATTGGAGAGGACGAGACGAGCAGGCAATAGAGTACACACCAGCGGCAGGAGAGGCATTGTATCTCTTCTGTTTCAGAAAACTCTCCAGCTTTGAAAGTGTGGCGAGTACTGACCAGTACTCAAAGCCAGAAAGCAGAAGTTATTTGAATAGTTGAATCCCTAGACATGAAGGTTGTCATCAATCATCGTATCATTGTCCTGGTCGATGGTACACTATAATCATCACACGGTAGGTCGCGTAACATTGTTACCCCCCCCCCAGCTCCTTTACATGTTGTCTTCCATCTATGAGTAGAGGTGATGATGTACCCTGTGTCTGGGTACATCATCACATGCAACATTTATACATTCACTTACGGTATTCACTTCTACCATACCCAAGTATCTGCAGTTGATCACTGTTGACCATGGTGTTAATACCCGTTGTCAAAGCCAAGACTTGAATGATGCGGAGTGTTCTTTAAGGTCTTCTACACCAGACATTTACATCCTGATTATTTATTCCTCTGCTTGATAACACGAAGTTGTGACTCAGTTTTGTTTACAACTAATACGACAATGAGAAAAAGTAGCAGTGAAGAAGCACGCCTTCAGGTACGGAGCTCTTCACTGTGCTTCCACTTAACTTTTGTTCAATTGGTTGTTATTGTTTGCATTGTGTTCCAAAGAAAACTTGATATCCATCGCCTACTTTACTGGTTATTCTTATTTATCTCATTTTATGGGCTATTGTGCTTGATACCTGGTTGATACCTGGTTGATACCTGCTTCATACCTGGTTGATACCTGGTTGATACCTGCTTCATACCTGGTTGATACCTGGTTGATACCTGGTTGATACCTGCTTCATACCTGGTTGATACCTGGTTGATACCTGGTTGATACCTGGTTGATACCTGGTTGATGGGGTTCTGGGAGTTCTTCTACTCCCCAAGCCCGGCCCGAGGCCAGGCTCCACTTGTGAGAGTTTGGTCCACCAGGCTGTTGCTTGGAGCGGCCCGCAGGCCCACATAACCACCACAGCCCGGCTGATCCGGAACTTCTCTTAGAAAACCGTCCAGTTTTCTCTTGAAGATGTCCACGGTTGTTCCGGCAATATTTCTTATAGTCGCTGGGAGGACGTTGAACAACCGCGGACCTCTGATGTTTATACAGTGTTCTCTGATTGTGCCTCTGCTCTTCACTGGTTCCATCTTGCGTTTTCTTCCATATCGTCCACTCCAGTATGTTGTTATTGTACTGTGTAGATTTGGGACCTGGCCCTCCAGTATTTTCCATGTGTATATTATTTGGTATCTCGTCTCCTTTCTAGAGAGTACATTTGGAGGGCTTTGAGATGATCCCAATAATTTAGGTGCTTTATTGCGTCTATGCGTGCCGTATATGTTCTCTGTATTCCTTCTATTTCAGCAATCTCTCCTGCTCTGAAGGGGGAAGTGAGTACTGAGCAGTACTCAAGACGGGACAACACAAGTGACTTGAAAAGTACAACCATTGTGATGGGATCCCTGGATTTGAAAGTTCTCGTAATCCATCCTATCATTTTTCTGGCTGACGCAATATTAGCTTGGTTATGCTCCCTAAACGTTAGGTCGTCGGACATCATTATTCCCAAATCCTTGACATGCTGTTTTTCTACTATGGGAAGATTCGATTGTGTTTTGTACCCTGTATTATGTTTCAGATCCTCATTTTTGCCGTACCTGATTACCTGAAATTTATCACTGTTAAACATCATGTTATTTTCTGCTGCCCAATCGAAAACTTTGTTGACATCTGCTTGTAATTTTTCAATGTCTTCAGCAGAGGTAATTTTCATGCTGATTTTTGTGTCATCTGCGAAGGATGACACGAAGCTGTGACGTGTATTTTTGTCTATATCTGATATGAGAATAAGGAAAAGCAGTGGTGCTAGGACTGTACCTTGAGGTACAGAGCTTTTAACATCGTTTGGACTCAATTTTATTGGATTGACTCTTACTCTATGTTCTGTTCGACAGGAAATTGAGTATCCAGCGTCCTACTTTTTCCAGTTATTCCCATTGACCTCATTTTGTGTGCTATCACCCCATGGTCACATTTGTTGAACGCCTTTGCAAAGTCTGTGTATACAACATCTGCATTTTACTTTTCTTCTAGAGCTTCTGTGATTTTGTCATAGTGGTTGAGTAACTGTGACAGACAGGATCTTCCCGCCCTAAATCCATGTTGTCCTGGATTGTGCAACTCATTGGTTTCCATAAAACTAGAAATTTGATTCCTAATCACTCTTTCAAACACTTTTATTATGTGTGATGTTAGTGCAACTGGCCTATAATTTTTTGCCAAGGCTTTACTTCCCCCTTGTGCAACGAAGCTATATCTACAGATTTAAGTGCTGCTGGTATCTCCCCTGTATCCAGGCTCTTTCTCCATATTACGCTGAGTGCTCTCGCTACTGGTACTTTACATTTCTTTATGAATATTGAAGTCCATGAGTCAGGCCCAGGAGCTGAGTGCATAGGCATATTGTCAATTTCTCTGTCAAAGTCTTCCGAGTTTGTGGTAATATCCGTTATATTATCTGCAGCTTGGATGTCATTCATAAAGAAGCTGTCTGGGTCATCAACTTTCATGTTGTTTATTGGTGTGCTAAACATAGCCTCATACTGGCCTCTTAGAATTTCACTAATCTCTTTGTTGTCCTCTGTGTATGTACCTTCATTTGTAATTAACGGTCCAATACTGGTCGAGGTTTTTTATTTTGATTTTGCGTATGTGAGAAATATTTCGGATTTTTCTTTATCTCTTGTATAGCTTTCTGTTCCAATTCCATTTCCTCAGACTCATATGATCGCTTCAACATTTGTTCTATTTCTTCGATCTCCCTGTTTAGGCTTATTTTCCTTGCTTGTGATAGTCGTGTCTGCCGAAGCATTTCCGTTATTTTTTCCTTCTCCTGTACAGTGGTCTGCGTTCTCTTTCTAGAGTGGTCCTCTTTCTGCCCCTCCTCACAGGCACGTGCTTCAAGCAGACCTTGTAAGCTTCAGCTGTCAGTTGAGCTATTCCCTGTGTGGGAGTTTTGTCGCTTAAGACCGTCTCCCATTGAATGGTTGCAAGGTCTACATATATTTTTTCCCAGTCGATCCTCTTATTGTTGAAATTGAATTGATTGAATATTTCTTCTCGCTTGTTGGGTCTCTTGGACCTACTACCGTTATTTATGCTAGTTCGCACTTCAATGAGCTTATGGTCTGAGTATGAAGTATCTGAGATTGTTATGTCTCTGATTAGTTCATCATTGTTTGTGAATAACAAGTCTAGTGTGCTTTCGTTCCTAGTTGGTTCTGTAATCTGTTGATTGAGCGAGAATTTGTCACAGAATCTCAAAAGTTCTCTGACCTGTGGTTGGTTATTTCCCGGGTCATTCCCTGCTATGATATTTGTGTTTGCCGTTCTCCATCTTAGACTCGGTAAATTGAAATCTCCAAGGAAGATAATATCTAGAGCTTGGTTTGCTAGGTTGTCAAGTATGTTCTCTATTTTGTGCATCTGCTCTGTGAATTCCTCAACCGTTGTATCTGGCGGTTTATATATTAGAATAATAATTAGGTTTAGTTTCTCTACCTTAATTCCAAGTACCTCTACCACCTCATTAGTTGAGTTTAGTAGTTCTGTGCATACCAGGTCCACTTTAATATACAGACCTAGTCCTCCATTTGACCTAGTTTTTCTATCACATCTATATAAATTATAATTTGGAATCCAGATTTTACCATCCATGTAATCATTTGTACGAGTTTCCGTCAATGCCCCAAATATTGAGTTTGACTCTAATTGGAGGCCATTTATGAACTTTACTTTATTTCTTGACTTTGGCTTTAAACCTTGAATGTTTGCAAATATGAATGATTGTCCATATTGTGTGTCACTTCTGGAAGGTTTTGGTAGTTCTCCCTCCTCTCTACCCTGACCCAGGGTGTGTTGTTGTGGCAATGGTTTGTCCAGTTTTGGAAGTGGTACTGGGGAGTGTGGTAGTCTCTGTGTAGTTGGGGGGTGTAGTATGTGTGGGCTTGATGACGAACTGTAGTCCAGTCTTGGACATTCCCCCCCTCTCCATCCGTACTCCTGCCACGTTTCTGCCTCTCTGTTTCTCCCTCTGTTTGTGCCTGCCTCTAAAAAAATTTCAGGGCTATTATATTGGACTTCCTCTCTTATATAGCGCTGTGTACCTCTGACGTGGAAATCGGGGCAATGAAGATCGTAGCATTTCCTCATTAACTGAGAGTTTGCATAGCTTAGGGTGAAAATATCTACACTCTGTATCAAAACGACATCTGCCTTTCCCTAACCAGTTTCGGCATTTCCGTGGGTGCATGAATGAGCATTCCGTGCCTCTGGGCCCATATCTACACTGTCCTTTTGCATAATACCTGCAAATATTTTCATCTGTGATTGTATTATTCTTGTTTGTACCCGTGCACGACTTGGCTACCTCTGTGTATTTTGTTCCAACTTTCTCGTTTCTGCATTCATTCTCGGTATTGCCCTTATCTTTCTCCTTGTTGCTTTCGTCTTTCTCATTTGTGTTCTCATTCGTCTCATTTTGTCTCTCCTTATTCATATCACCAGTTTGCTCTACAATATTGCCTTAATTTTTGTGTACCTTGACACTAAGCCCTTCTACATTGCTACTTTGACTCTCTAAATTCTCAGTCCCTGGGTTGTGCTCAGAGTTCGTTGCTGTCTTTATATTCTCTGCATATATTTCTGGTAGTTTTTGTGTGAATTGTAGCCTGTGTACTTCAGGAATGTTATTCATTAGTTTGGTGATATTCAAGACCATCTCATCTTTGGACCATCTTCAAGTCCGATGCAGCAGACAATTTTCTGTTCTAATAAGACGTTACATGCCATGGTGCCATTAATGCCATTACAGTACATACACATCTTCATACACACACACACACACACACACACACACACATATACACACGCCCAGTTCACGAAAACAATGAAAGAACGTGAACGACGACAAAGTTGCATTGACAGTGCCACCAGTGTGTGGAGGGAGGGAGGGGCGAGGACAGTGCCACCAGTGTGTGGAGGGAGGGAGGGGCGAGGACAGTGCCATCAGTGTGTGGAGGGAGGGAGGGGCGAGGACAGTGCCACCAGTGTGTGGAGGGAGGGAGGGGCGAGGACAGTGCCACCAGTGTGTGGAGGGGAGGGGCGAGGACAGTGCCACCAGTGTGTGAAGGGAGGGAGGGAGGGGCGAGGACAGTGCCACCAGTGTGTGGAGGGAGGGAGGGGCGAGGACAGTGCCACCAGTGTGTGGAGGGAGGGAGGGGCGAGGACAGTGCCACCAGTGTGTGGAGGGAGGGAGGGGCGAGGACAGTGCCACCAGTGTGTGGAGGGAGGGAGGGGCGAGGACAGTGCCACCAGTGTGTGGAGGGAGGGAGGGAGGGGCGAGGACAGTGCCACCAGTGTGTGGAGGGAGGGAGGGAGGGGCGAGGACAGTGCCACCAGTGTGTGGAGGGAGGGAGGGAGGGGCGAGGACAGTGCCACCAGTGTGTGGAGGGAGGGAGGGGCGAGGACAGTGCCACCAGTGTGTGGAGGGAGGGAGGGGCGAGGACAGTGCCACCAGTGTGTGGAGGGAGGGAGGGGCGAGGACAGTGCCACCAGTGTGTGGAGGGAGGGAGGGGCGAGGACAGTGCCACCAGTGTGTGGAGGGAGGGAGGGGCGAGGACAGTGCCACCAGTGTGTGGAGGGAGGGAGGGGCGAGGACAGTGCCACCACCGTGGGAGAGAGGGAGGGAGGGAGGGGCGAGGACAGTGCCACCACCGTGGGAGGGAGGGACGGAGGGGCGAGGACAGTGCCACCACCGTGGGTGGGAGGGAGGGGCGAGGACAGTGCCACCACCGTGGGAGGGAGGGGCGAGGACAGTGCCACCACCGTGGGAGGGAGGGGCGAGGACAGTGCCACCATCGTGGGAGGGAGGGAGGGACTTAGGGGCGAGGACAGTGCCACCACCGTGGGAGGGAGGGACGGAGGGGCGAGGACAGTGCCACCACCGTGGGTGGGAGGGGGGGCGAGGACAGTGCCACCACCGTGGGAGGGAGGGACGGAGGGGCGAGGACAGTGCCACCACCGTGGGAGGGAGGGAGGGGCGAGGACAGTGCCACCACCGTGGGAGAGAGGGAGGGAGGGGCGAGGACAGTGCCACCACCGTGGGAGGGAGGGACGGAGGGGCGAGGACAGTGCCACCACCGTGGGTGGGAGGGAGGGGCGAGGACAGTGCCACCACCGTGGGAGGGAGGGGCGAGGACAGTGCCACCACCGTGGGAGGGAGGGGCGAGGACAGTGCCACCATCGTGGGAGGGAGGGAGGGACTTAGGGGCGAGGACAGTGCCACCACCGTGGGAGGGAGGGACGGAGGGGCGAGGACAGTGCCACCACCGTGGGTGGGAGGGGGGGCGAGGACAGTGCCACCACCGTGGGAGGGAGGGACGGAGGGGCGAGGACAGTGCCACCACCGGGGGAGGGAGGGAGGGGCGAGGACAGTGCCACCACCGTGGGAGGGAGGGAGGGGCGAGGACAGTGCCACCACCGTGGGAGGGAGGGACGGAGGGGCGAGGACAGTGCCACCACCGTGGGTGGGAGGGAGGGGCGAGGACAGTGCCACCACCGTGGGGAGGGGGCGAGGACAGTGCCACCACCGTGGGAGGGAGGGACGGAGGGGCGAGGACAGTGCCACCACCGTGGTAGGGGCGAGGATAGTGCCACCACCGTGGGAGGGAGGGAGGGAAGGGCGAGGACAGTGCCACCACCGTGGGAGGGAGGGAGGGAGGGAGGGGCGAGGACAGTGCCAGGGAGGGGCGAGGACAGTGCCACCACCGTGGGAGGGAGGGAGGGGCGAGGACAGTGCCACCACCGTGGGAGGGAGGGAGGGGCGAGGACAGTGCCACCACCGTGGGAGGGAGGGAGGGAGGGGCGAGGACAGTGCCACCACCGTGGGAGGGAGGGAGGGGCGAGGACAGTGCCACCACCGTGGGAGGGAGGGAGGGGCGAGGACAGTGCCACCACCGTGGGAGGGAGGGAGGGGCGAAGGACAGTGCCACCACCGTGGGAAGGGAGGGAGGGAGGGGCGAGGACAGTGCCACCGCCGTGGGAGGGAAGGAGGAACACTTACCTTGAGGTAGCGGGGTGACTGGAGGTCGGAGGTGCAGGTCAACACTTGCGGGTCTTGAGTATATACCAAGCGAGAGATGTGCGGCTATAATGGCTGCCCCTCACCACCACCACCACGCTGATCTCCTCCCGCACAAGATGGGTCAGGTGGTGACACCAGCGCCACAGTCGGGCCTGCACCACTACACCACCGGAGTACACCCACACATGCACGCTGCTCTAACACCACCACAACTAGGCACGTCACCGCTAGTCTTCACACCACAGGCACGGCAGGAAGAAAGGTTGGTGGTGTAGGCCAGCCAAGCAGGGACAAACCGTGGCCCTCTAGCAGCCAGAGTTGCACTCTACACCGGCTCTACTGCAGCACCAGGTCACCACACACCTTCACCAAGCCAGCTCTATGCGTCACCACACACCTGCCACGCCACCACAGCTGCGAGGGGAAGGCCGAGAGGTAGGAAGAGCAGTTTAAGAGGGAGACAACGTGGTACTGGCGCGCTAAAGCCGGGACAGCCCCAGTGCAGGAATCAGTCGGCAGCAAGGAGGCAGTGAGGGGCAGGCAGCGTCACCCTTCAGACTCACAACCCTCGCACGTTGACCAGAGCGCCACAACGCTCACCATAACAATCACACAAGACACACACACACACACACAGGAGCCGCCACACAACTTACTCCAGCCTGCACACTCGCCTCCACCTCCCTATGGCCAACCTTCCTTACACACACACAACTCTTCATACAAATTAAACAACGCCCAATTTAAAAAGAGTTTCTAAACCATTAAATCTGGCGAAGGTAAGTGAGTGTGTAGGAAGCGGGGGGAGTGACGTCAGAGTCCAGAGAGTGCCAGGAGGAAGGCACCAGTGAGGGTCCGGGTGCAGGCTCTGCGCGGCCGGGATCGATAAGTCCGGGTCGGCCGGTGCGCAGGGGAGGCGGCTCTTCCAGGACCATCACAGAAAACGGGCGCGTCATTCCAGCGCTCACATTCCCAAAATGGACGTTCCTACAACAAGACATGTAACAGCGTCGACCTGGACCACCTTCCATACTTCGTTACTGGCGAATACACCGCCACACCACCTGCCACACGGTAACCTCCCAGCGGTCATTAAAGTGTACACTCCACTCGACAATATCAACTTAAATGACACTGTACTACAGTGAACATGTATGGACAGTAACGACATACTGCCTTCCTCGACGACAACTAAGAGAGTTGCTAACTACACAGTTACCAAGTGGCGGACCAGGCCCGGCGACCATAACCACCCACACCACACAACAGTGCCTCGGACACTCATGACGGCACTCACCTCTAAAATGACCCATTACACCTACACATCTATTTATTGTTCGTTTCTTAATTTGTCATTAAGGGATGGCGAGGCTGAGTGCCCCATCCCTACAGCCTTCCATCCCTCCCTACACCAGTGGTCTCCCTCCCTCCCTCCCTCCCTACAGCCTTCCCTCCCTCCTTCCCTCCCTCCCACGCCACCAGCTGCAACCGGCTCTTGGCCCATTCTGGGTACGCTTCCTCCAGATTATCTAGGGCCGGCTCACCCGCCAAGGCCACCGTCAGGGGCCGGCTCACCCGCCAAGGCCACCGTCAGGGGCCGGCTCACCCGCCAAGGCCACCGTCAGGGGCCGGCTCACCCGCCAAGGCCACCGTCAGGGGCCGGCTCACCCGCCAAGGCCACCGACAGGGGCCGGCTCACCCGCCAAGGCCACCGTCAGGGGCCGGCTCACCCGCCAAGGCCACCGTCAGGGGGCCGGCTCACCCGCCAAGGCCACCGTCAGGGGCCGGCTCACCCGCCAAGGCCACCGTCAGGGGCCGGCTCACCCGCCAAGGCCACCGACAGGGGCCGGCTCACCCGCCAAGGCCACCGTCAGGGGCCGGCTCACCCGCCAAGGACACCGTCAGGGGCCGGCTCACCCGCCAAGGCCACCGACAGGGGCCGGCTCACCCGCCAAGGCCACCGTCAGGGGCCGGCTCACCCGCCAAAGCCACCGTCAGGGGCCGGCTCACCCGCCAAGGCCACCGTCAGGGGGCCGGCTCACCCGCCAAGGCCACCGTCAGGGGCCGGCTCACCCGCCAAGGCCACCGTCAGGGGGCCGGCTCACCCGCCAAGGCCACCGTCAGGGGCCGGCTCACCCGCCAAGGCCACCGTCAGGGGGCCGGCTCACCCGCCAAGGCCACCGTCAGGGGCCGGCTCACCCGCCAAGGCCACCGTCAGGGGGCCGGCTCACCCGCCAAGGCCACCGTCAGGGGGCCGGCTCACCCGCCAAGGCCACCGTTAGCGGGCCGGCTCACCCGCCAAGGCCACCGTCAGGGGCCGGCTCACCCGCCAAGGCCACCGGCAGGGGCTGGCTCACCCGCCAAGGCCACCGTTAGCGGGCCGGCTCACCCGCCAAGGCCACCGTCAGGGGCCGGCTCACCCGCCAAGGCCACCGTCAGGGGGCCGGCTCACCCGCCAAGGCCACCGTTAGCGGGCCGGCTCACCCGCCAAGGCCACCGTCAGGGGCCGGCTCACCCGCCAAGGCCACCGTCAGGGGCCGGCTCACCCGCCAAGGCCACCGTTAGCGGGCCGGCTCACCCGCCAAGGCCACCGTCAGGGGGCCGGCTCACCCGCCAAGGCCACCGTTAGCGGGCCAGCTCACCCGCCAAGGCCACCGTTAGCGGGCCGGCTCACCCGCCAAGGCCACCGTCAGGGGGCCGGCTCACCCGCCAAGGCCACCGTCAGGGGCCGGCTCACCCGCCAAGGCCACCGTCAGGGGCCGGCTCACCCGCCAAGGCCACCGTCAGGGGCCGGCTCACCCGCCAAGGTCACCGTCAGGGGGCCGGCTCACCCGCCAAGACCAAACGCATTTAGTTCAAGCCACAACGCTGTAAATGCTTCACCCACGTACTATAAATACAAGTAATCACCAACAGAACCTAAACGCCTAAGCTAACCACTTGTGCCTAAATATGCACATTTTGCTAATATATAACAATATTAATTTAGATTTGAGAAAATTTATATTCTGAATAAACAGTATTGTAAAATTGATGAATGCGTCTTTGGGGTCGACCGCTGGATGGAATGAACTTTGTCTTAGGACGGGTTGTGTGTAAACCGTTTTTAATTAAATCTTTTTAAATTACGATTAAATTATAACATTAAATTTTAAACCGTTTTTAATTAAATCTTAAACCGTTTCAAAATAACCAACCACAGGTCAGAGAACTACTGAGATTCTGTGACAAATTCTCGCTCAGTCAGCAGATTTCAGAACCAACTAGGAACGAAAACACGCTGGACCTGATTTTCACTAACAATGAGGAGCTACTCAGAGACATTACTGTCTCAGACACTACGTGCTCGGACCACAAGCTCATTGAAGTGCAAACTAACATTAATAACGGTAGAAGATTTGAACCTTCAAATCCAGGGATCCCATCACATTGGTAGTACTCTTCAAGTCACTTGTGCTGTCCCGTCTTGGGTACTGCTCAGTACTCACTTCCCCCTTCAGAGCAGGAGAGATTGCTGAAATAGAGGGAATACAGAGAACATATACGGTATACATAGACGCGATAAAGCACCTAAATTATTGGGATCGTCTCAAAGCTCTCCAAATGTACTCACTAGAAAGGAGACGAGAAAGATACCAAATAATATATACGTGGAAGATACTGGAGGGTCCAGGTCCCAAATCTACACAGTAAAATAACAACATACTGGAGGTGAATGATATGGAAGAAAATGCAGAATAGAACCAGTGAAGAGCAGAGGTGCCATAGACACAATCAGAGAACACTGTATAAACATCAGAGGTCCACGGCTGTTCAACGTCCTCCCAGCGAGCATAAGAAATATTGTCGGAACAACCGTGGACATCTTCAAGAGAAAACTAGACTGTTTTCTAAAAAGTTTCGGACCAACCGGGCTGTGGTGGGTATGTGGGCCTGCGGGCCGCTCCAAGCAACAGCCTGGTGGACCAAACTCTCACAAGTCAAGTCTGGCCTCGGGCCGGGCTTGGGGAGTAGAACAACTCCCAGAACCCCATCAACCAGGTATCAATTCATAAACGGGAAGGGGGGGGAGGGTTGGCGGCTGGTTTAACGATCATTTGGCCTTCGTTGATGAGGACGGGCTGCTTGGGGATGGGGTGGAATACAAAGGCTATTATAGACGGGTTGAACCTGGGTTGTTGGAGTCCGGTACACTGTTTAACTCTGCCTCTCTCTCCCTGCCTACACCACCCACATCACACTAGAGCCACCATGAACCACCAAGGTGACCCAAACCCGCTCAACCAAGAAGCTTTGTGGCGGCCGTATGAGCTACACAAGATTAGTATCCTGAACCTGTGACAGATTTCCTAAGTGTTAGGTCTTTATGCTCCTTAGACAGACACAAAGTCAGACAAACGTGACTGAATACAACCAAGACATGCCTAGTCACGCCCATAGTCACGTCACGCCCATAGTCACGCCACGCCCAGTCTTGAAGTTCATTTTATTTGTTACTAACGTTGAACATGATGATGATCTGTTAGTCAGAAGGCGACGTCTTCCTCCATCTCAAAAGACTGTGTTGACTATCTCGTTCAAGAGTAAATACTTCCTTTATACTTTTGCCCAACCACTTGGGCTGGACGTCGGAGCGACGGTCTCGAGTCAAGCAGGTCCACGTTCAATCCCCGACCGTCCAAGTGGTTGGGCACCATCCTTACCATCGCCCCATCCTAAATCCTGATCCCTTCCAAGTGCTATGTAGTCGTATCGGCTTGGCGCCTTCTCCTTATAGTTCCCTTCCCTTTCGGTGTCGCTATGGGGTCATGTGTTAAGTTCTTGCCAATCTCTATATGGAATACTTAGAAAGTGTCCCTCCCTCCCCCCTCTCCCTATATATGTCTATCTATCTCTCTCTCTCTCGCTTGGCTGTGTTCATATCTGCCTTCTCCAGTATCACCACTAGAGCTTCTCAGTCTCTCCTCTCCTCTCTTAACAAGCGGTTTCTATCACTTTCAAAGTTCTATGGGGATATAATTCCCTCCTTCCTTTCCTGTATGTACACGTTGACAGCTCGCTCGCTCTCTCTCTCTCTCTCTCTCTCTGCCAGTCTATGCACAGTGGTATGTATATTCATTCTTCCACTGTCACCTTCCTCTTAAGGAAAGTGTTCTCCTCTCCCTTTCCCTCGGGCCCTACGCATCACTCACCCTCACTTTCTCCATCTGAAATTTATCTTCTCCAATCACACACTTACACTCTTCCCCACACTCCCCCCCCCCCCTTCCTTCTCCCCCCTCTTGTTTTCCCTTAAATTTTATCGTGAGTATTTTCAAGTTAAATAAACTTTCTTTCATCATAAAAACTCTGCTTTCGACACAGGAAGAACTGGACTGTGGCGACCCTACTCGTCTGAACTAGAACGCTTCACTATTACCCTCCGCCTTGATATAATACTCGCCTTTCGTCAGACCGACGACACACTTGGTGGTACTGGTAATGTGGCTTACACTGCTGCTGCTGCTGCTGCTGCTGCTGCTGCTCCTGCTGCTGCTCCTGCTGCTAGTATTCGGTGTAATACCTGTTCCTCTCGTCCTCTCAGATGCCTTGGTCAAACTAGCTTAAGGTCAGAGTAAAACGACATATTACTATCTCATATCAGGCCTCTCCTCCACACCTACACTTGAAGAAATGTTGCAGACGAATGATTGTCCGAAGGAAATCCAGCGCACTCTGTTTTTTTCCAGGCCCTCACTTGTCATTCTTTGATCCACCTTTTCCAGAAATATGAATCATTTTGGATATTTCTTTTCAAGTCTCTTTGCTCGGAAATAGACTTAAGAATAAGTCTTGTAAATAAAACAACTAATCAAGAGAGAAAACAGGGAGGCTCCGGGCTGGATACTGGGTTTAAAAAGGAACCGTCACAAAACAATGGTTTACTGACAGGTATTGTGTGTCCTACTGAAGGTGGCGGTGTGTAGTGCGCTGTGTGTGGTGGTGGTGGTGATCCCGGGGCACCCCTACACTCTGATCATACCTGCTTCATACCTGCTTGATGGGGTTCTGGGAGTTGTTCTACTCCCCAAGCCCGGCCCGAGGCCAGACTCGACTTGTGAGAGTTTGGTCCACCAGGCTGTTGCTTGGAGCGGCCCGCAGGCCCACATATACCTGGTTGATGGGGTTCTGGGAGTTGTTCTACTCCCCAAGCCCGGCCCGAGGCCAGGCTCGACTTGTGAGAGTTTGGTCCACCAGGCTGTTGCTTGGAGCGGTCCGCAGGCCCACATACCCACTACAGCCGGGTTGGTGATTGATCAGCCGGGGTGATGAGGAAGATGGAGAAGGTCGACAACATTTGTGTACAACTTTATGGAATTAGTTCATATTACTTACTAAAATATGCCCCATCATTCTTATCGCTCACAACTTATCGCTCTAATGGTAAACTGCTCTATTTTACCAATATTTTGTTTCTGAGAGTACATCTAGAGCTGAGCGCGCACGTCATACCTCTATCTATAGAGGAGAGAGGTGTCAATATATCCCTGGAAGATACTGAAGGCCAGGTGCCAAATATGCACGGTAGAATAACAACATACTGGAGTGAACGGTACGGAAGGAAATGCAGAATAGAACTAGTGAAGATTAGAGGTGCCATAGGTACAGAGAACACTGTCAGGGGTCTACGGTTGTTCAACACCCACCCAGTAAGCATTAGAAATATTGCTGGAACGAAGGTGGAGGTATTCAAGAGGCACTTAGATAAGTTCTTGCAGGAAGTGCCGGACCAACCAGGCTGTAGTGGATATGTGGGCCTGCGAGCCGCTCCAAGCAACAGTCTGTTGGACCAAACTCTCACAAAGAAGTAGAACTCTCAGAACCCTCTCCAGGTGGCGAGGCGAGCCTGCCCGGCCCAATACACCCACCCCCAACACAGGAGAGGTGGGCCTGGCCGACCCCGTACACCCACCCCCAACACAGGAGAGGTGGGCCTGGCCGACCCCGTACACCCACCCCCAACACCGGAGAGGTGGGCCTGGCCGACCCCGTACACCCACCCCCAACACAGGAGAGGTGGGCCTGGCCGACCCAGCACTTGTGGTGGTGGTGGTGGTAGAGCCGACACCAACACCACACCGACGCCACTCTCACAAAATATAAATGTCTCACTCCGTCCACACTGACGAAAATTTAATTTCCTGTCTGATCACTGGTTATGCTTCCCGGGGAGGTGGTGACGAGGTGGTGGTGGTGGTGACGAGGTGGTGGTGGTGGTGACGAGGTGGTGGTGGTGGTGACGAGGGTGGTGGTGGTGACGAGGGTGGTGGTGGTGACGAGGTGGTGGTGGTGACGAGGTGGTGGTGGTGACGAGGGTGGTGGTGGTGGTGACGAGGGTGGTGGTGGTGGTGACGAGGTGGTGGTGGTGACGAGGTGGTGGTGGTGGTGACGAGGTGGTGGTGGTGGTGACGAGGTGGTGGTGGTGGTGACGAGGTGGTGGTGGTGGTGACGAGGGTGGTGGTGGTGACGAGGGTGGTGGTGGTGACGAGGTGGTGGTGGTGACGAGGTGGTGGTGGTGACGAGGGTGGTGGTGGTGGTGACGAGGGTGGTGGTGGTGGTGACGAGGTGGTGGTGGTGACGAGGTGGTGGTGGTGGTGACGAGGTGGTGGTGGTGGTGACGAGGTGGTGGTGGTGGTGACGAGGTGGTGGTGGTGGTGACGAGGTGGTGGTGGTGACGAGGGTGGTGGTGGTGACGAGGTGGTGGTGGTGACGAGGTGGTGGTGGTGACGAGGGTGGTGGTGGTGGTGACGAGGGTGGTGGTGGTGGTGACGAGGTGGTGGTGGTGACGAGGTGGTGGTGGTGACGAGGGTGGTGGTGACGAGGTGGTGGTGGTGACGAGGTGGTGGTGGTGACGAGGTGGTGGTGGTGACGAGGTGGTGGTGGTGACGAGGTGGTGGTGGTGACGAGGTGGTGGTGGTGACGAGGTGGTGGTGGTGACGAGATGATGGTGGTGGTGGTGACGAGGTGGTGGTGAGGTGGTGGTGACGAGGTGGTAGTGACGAGGGTGGTGGTGACGAGGTGGCGGGGGTGGTGGTGACGAGGGTGGTGGTGACGAGGGTGGTGGTGACGAGGTGGTGGTGACGAGGGTGGTGGTGGTGGTGGTGACGAGGTGGTGGTGAGGGTGGTGGTGACGAGGGTGGTGGTGGTGACGAGGGTGGTGGTGGTGACGAGGTGGTGGTGACGAGGTGGTGGTGGTGACGAGGTGGTGGTGGTGACGAGGTGGTGGTGAGGGTGGTGGTGGTGACGAGGGTGGTGGTGGTGACGAGGGTGGTGGTGGTGACGAGGGTGGTGGTGGTGACGAGGGTGGTGGTGGTGACGAGGGTGGTGGTGGTGACGAGGTGGTGGTGAGGTGGTGGTGACGAGGGTGGTGGTGGTGACGAGGTGGTGGTGAGGTGGTGGTGACGAGGGTGGTGGTGACGAGGTGGTGGTGAGGTGGTTGTGACGAGGTGGTGACGAGGGTGGTGGTGACGAGGGTTGTGGTGACGAGGGTGTTTACCTGTAGTGGTGTTCCAGAGTGTTGTACAGGAAGGCCGGGCGGGAGCCAGGATAGACACGTACCAATGGCCCCTCGTGCCCTTCTATTCTGCACTTCCTTCCGTGTCTTGAGCTCCAGTACGTGACTATTTTATTGTAGACATTGGAGACGTGGCCTTGCACTATCTTCCATGTATATATAATGTGCTGGCTCTCCCGCCTCCCTCCTTGAGAGCACACACACAGTGCTACAACGCTAGTAATGTAAGGCCCTCACCGCGCGTGCGTGTTTGTGTCTGTGTCTGTGTGCCCCGCTTGTGTCACCCAAGTCCCTCCATTGCAGCAGTGTCTCCTGCTCTGAAAGGGGAAGTGACCGAGCAGTACTCAAGGCGGTGCATCACCAGTGATTTCAATATTGGGAGGGTTGTGGTGGCATCCCTGGAGGGGGGAGGTTGGAGAAGAGGTTAAACAGCAGATGGATCCTTATCTCGTAGACCAACGCTTCCCAATCTTTTATGTCTCAATCTTCCAGCCATGTTCTCAGCCGTGGGGCCCCTACGACAAAATAGCTCGAGCAAGCAAAATTGAAAGTAGCCATTGTGCGACAAATGCAAACATTCACACGTCGAAAGTCGTGCACTGTTATCCTCAACTCAAACTGCATATAAATGATAGCAGGAGCCATTCACTTGCTATATTCGTGTATTGTGTTAAAGGTCCCATACAATACATTAGTCCCATAGACCCCTTCAAGGTCTCCCATAGACCCCTTCAAGGTCTCCCATAGACCACCTTCAAGGTCTCCCATAGACCCCTTCAAGGTCTCCCATAGACCCCTTCAAGGTCTCCCATAGACCCCTTCAAGGTCTCCCATAGACCACCTTCAAGGTCTCCCATAGACCCCTTCAAGGTCTCCCATAGACCCCTTCAAGGTCTCCCATAGACCCCCTTCAAGGTCTCCCATAGACCCCCTTCAAGGTCTCCCATAGACCCCTTCAAGGTCTCCCATAGACCCCTTCAAGGTCTCCCATAGACCCCCCTTCAAGGTCTCCCATACACCCCCTTCAAGGTCTCCCATAGACCCCCTTCAAGGTCTCCCATAGACCCCCTTCAAGGTCTCCCATAGACCCCTTCAAGGTCTCCCATAGACCCCTTCAAGGTCTCCCATAGACCACCTTCAAGGTCTCCCATAGACCACCTTCAAGGTCTCCCATAGACCCCTTCAAGGTCTCCCATAGACCCCTTCAAGGTCTCCCATAGACCCCCTTCAAGGTCTCCCATAGACCCCCTTCAAGGTCTCCCATAGACCCCTTCAAGGTCTCCCATAGACCACCTTCAAGGTCTCCCATAGACCCCCTTCAAGGTCTCCCATAGACCCCCTTCAAGGTCTCCCATAGACCCCCTTCAAGGTCTCCCATAGACCCCCTTCAAGGTCTCCCATAGACCCCCTTCAAGGTCTCCCATAGACCCCCTTCAAGGTCTCCCATAGACCCCCTTCAAGGTCTCCCATAGACCCCTTCAAGGTCTCCCATAGACCCCTTCAAGGTCTCCCATAGACCCCCTTCAAGGTCTCCCATAGACCCCCTTCAAGGTCTCCCATAGACCCCCTTCAAGGTCTCCCATAGACCCCCTTCAAGGTCTCCCATAGACCCCCTTCAAGGTCTCCCATAGACCACCTTCAAGGTCTCCCATAGACCCCCTTCAAGGTCTCCCATAGACCCCCTTCAAGGTCTCCCATAGACCCCCTTCAAGGTCTCCCATAGACCCCTTCAAGGTCTCCCATAGACCCCTTCAAGGTCTCCCATAGACCCCCTTCAAGGTCTCCCATAGACCCCTTCAAGGTCTCCCATAGACCCCCTTCAAGGTCTCCCATAGACCCCCTTCAAGGTCTCCCATAGACCCCCTTCAAGGTCTCCCATAGACCACCTTCAAGGTCTCCCATAGACCCCCTTCAAGGTCTCCCATAGACCCCCTTCAAGGTCTCCCATAGACCCCCTTCAAGGTCTCCCATAGACCCCCTTCAAGGTCTCCCATAGACCCCCTTCAAGGTCTCCCATAGACCACCTTCAAGGTCTCCCATAGACCCCTTCAAGGTCTCCCATAGACCCCTTCAAGGTCTCCCATAGACCCCTTCAAGGTCTCCCATAGACCCCCTTCAAGGTCTCCCATAGACCCCCTTCAAGGTCTCCCATAGACCCCTTCAAGGTCTCCCATAGACCCCCTTCAAGGTCTCCCATAGACCCCTTCAAGGTCTCCCATAGACCCCTTCAAGGTCTCCCATAGACCCCTTCAAGGTCTCCCATAGACCACCTTCAAGGTCTCCCATAGACCCCTTCAAGGTCTCCCATAGACCCCCTTCAAGGTCTCCCATAGACCCCTTCAAGGTCTCCCATAGACCCCTTCAAGGTCTCCCATAGACCACCTTCAAGGTCTCCCATAGACCCCCTTCAAGGTCTCCCATAGACCCCTTCAAGGTCTCCCATAGACCACCTTCAAGGTCTCCCATAGACCCCCTTCAAGGTCTCCCATAGACCCCCTTCAAGGTCTCCCATAGACCCCCTTCAAGGTCTCCCATAGACCCCTTCAAGGTCTCCCATAGACCCCCTTCAAGGTCTCCCATAGACCCCCTTCAAGGTCTCCCATAGACCCCCTTCAAGGTCTCCCATAGACCCCCTTCAAGGTCTCCCATAGACCCCTTCAAGGTCTCCCATAGACCCCCTTCAAGGTCTCCCATAGACCCCCTTCAAGGTCTCCCATAGACCCCCTTCAAGGTCTCCCATAGACCCCCTTCAAGGTCTCCCATAGACCCCCTTCAAGGTCTCCCATAGACCCCCTTCAAGGTCTCCCATAGACCCCTTCAAGGTCTCCCATAGACCCCCCGGCACACAACCACTCTTATAGAAATAAAACTTGGAACAATAAAGACCACAATAAAACTATTGACATGAGAATTATTAGTTGGAGGTCAATTATAGTTTCAACAGACTTAATATATTATTACAAGTTGCTTCGTATGTTGAAGGTGACCATCTACCTTATACCAGTATTAAGTTCATGGTACAAACTGAAGCTCCCTTACCTTGGTGTTATCTTGGTGTTACCTTGGTGTTATCTTGGTGTTATCTTGGTGTTATCTTGGTGTTATCTTGGTGTTACCTTGGTGTTACCTTGGTGTTATCTTGGTGTTATCTTGGTGTTACCTTGGTGTTATCTTGGTGTTATCTTGGTGTTATCTTGGTGTTATCTTGGTGTTATCTTGGTGTTACCTTGGTGTTATCTTGGTGTTACCTTGGTGTTACCTTGGTGTTATCTTGGTGTTACCTTGGTGTTATCTTGGTGTTATCTTGGTGTTACCTTGGTGTTATCTTGGTGTTATCTTGGTGTTACCTTGGTGTTACCTTGGTGTTATCTTGGTGTTACCTTGGTGTTACCTTGGTGTTATCTTGGTGTTATCTTGGTGTTATCTTGGTGTTACCTTGGTGTTACCTTGGTGTTATCTTGGTGTTACCTTGGTGTTACCTTGGTGTTATCTTGGTGTTACCTTGGTGTTACCTTGGTGTTATCTTGGTGTTATCTTGGTGTTATCTTGGTGTTACCTTGGTGTTACCTTGGTGTTATCTTGGTGTTACCTTGGTGTTACCTTGGTGTTATCTTGGTGTTACCTTGGTGTTACCTTGGTGTTATCTTGGTGTTATCTTGGTGTTATCTTGGTGTTACCTTGGTGTTATCTTGGTGTTACCTTGGTGTTATCTTGGTGTTACCTTGGTGTTACCTTGGTGTTATCTTGGTGTTATCTTGGTGTTACCTTGGTGTTATCTTGGTGTTACCTTGGTGTTATCTTGGTGTTATCTTGGTGTTACCTTGGTGTTATCTTGGTGTTACATTGGTGTTATCTTGGTGTTACCTTGGTGTTACCTTGGTGTTACCTTGGTGTTACCTTGGTGTTATCTTGGTGTTACCTTGGTGTTATCTTGGTGTTATCTTGCGGTGACTCCTGAGATCAACGTCCCCACGGCCTGGGTCTGTGACCAGGCCGCCTGGTTGATTGGTCTGCTCAACCAGGTTGTTTGATGCGGCTGCTCGCAGCCTGACGTATGGGCCACAGGCTGATTGATCAGGAATCCTTTGGAGGTGTTTACCGAGTTCTCTTAACTACCAGAGAAGGGGGTAAGGGGGGAGAGGGGGAAGGGGGAGAGGGGGGAAGGGGGGGGGATTAATTTCATACACTGTATGATTCAGAAAGATATACATACAGTATGATTCTCTGGGTTATTTGACTCTTGTTTTTCTTGCGACTTGGCGTGGTCGTTGTATCTCCTCGACGACCACGGTTACCTTGAGGTGCTTCCGGGGCTTAGTGTCCCCGCGGCCCGGTCGTCGACCAGGCCTCCTGGTCCTCCAGGGTAGTGATGGTGAGCGACCATCAACGCCCCACAACCAAGGAAGAGTGTGCAGGTGACCAAGACGGCCTCAGGACACATTGTATAACAGCTTCAAAAGATAAAATATTTAACACAAACTTCAAATAAAAAATAAAGATTGTTATTCTTGATTAAGTCATTATCATACCCCCCCCCCCCTAATAGCCTCTCCCAGATGGTAATGTAATTCCCTACCGATACAAATGAGCCAAAGCCACTCCCCCACAACCATTCCATTTACATGTGAATGAGCAGAGATATTGGAAGATGTTCATCCCAGTCCCAGGGACGGCTGAGGAGGGGTGGGGGGCAGTTTCTTAAGGAGGAGTATATATTTTCCAAGGCGGTGTCACGAATCTTATTACGATTCTGCCAATTCTCCCGAACCTCGTATTATGTTATTGTTTTCTCTAAGTAAATATTGCTGTCGGTTGTATAAGATTTGTCTATATAGATATATATACATTATATAAATATAATGTGGCAGACTGTGGCGGGTGAGGCAGCGCGCGTGTCGACCAGACCGGTCTACTTGGTCGCCTCCCCCACAACACCCACCCATCCCGCAGGGGGAGGCCTGGTGGCCGAGTCGACAGCGCTTGGGATTCCTGATCCTATGGACCGGGGATCGATCCCTGGCGACGGCGGAAACAAATGTTTCTTTCACCCGGATGCGAGGGTGGGGATAATCCGTTGATTGATTGATATTTGAGAGGCGGACCGGAAGAGCTAGAGCTCGACCCCCGCAAGCACAACTAGGTGAGTATGCAGCCACCACGCACCACCCATCCCCACACCCCACCCATGGGGGTGTGGGTGTGGGGATGGGTGGTCCCCATCAAGCAGGTGGGGTACCTGCTTGATGGGGTTCTGGGAGTTGTTCTACTCCGAGGCCAGGCTTGACCTGTGAGAGTTTGGTCCACCAGATGAATGATGAGTGTGGTGTTGGGACACCCCACCCATCACAGGTGTGGTGTTGGGACACCCCACCCATCACAGGTGTGGTGTTGGGACACCCCACCCATCACAGGTGTGGTGTTGGGACACCCCACCCATCACAGGTGTGGTGTTGGGACACCCCACCCATCACAGGTGTGGTGTTGGGACACCCCACCCATCACAGGTGTGGTGTTGGGACACCCCACCCATCACAGGTGTGGTGTTGGGACACCCCACCCATCACAGGTGTGGTGTTGGGACACCCCACCCATCACAGGTGTGGTGGGGTGTTGGGTGGAGGTGTGGTGTTGGGGGTGTAGTGGGGGTGTTGGGTGGGTGTTCTCCCACCAATCACAAAAAAACACCAAGAAATTAAATTGGAATAGAAACCTACTCAAGAAATAAAGAACAATCCGAAATATTTTAAAATGCGAAATCAAAACAAAAGACTCTCCCCCAGTATTGGACGTGTACTTACAAGTGAAGGTTCATAACGTCAAAAACCTTGTAAAATCCTAAGAGATCAGTACGAGGCCATGTTTAGCTTCCCCCAAAAAATACAACCCGCCCTCGACTCGAGTCCATTAAATCCAGCGGTCGACCCCCCACAGACGCATTCAGAAATTTTTCAGCCCGTCCTTCAAACAAAGACCCAAAAGTGATTCCATGCACCTTAAACACTTACCCTAACCTAACCTATGCCTATATACTGCTCAATATACTATTATAATATTAATTTGTATTTGAGAAAATTCCAGTTTTGAATGAACATCATCTAAAAATGTATGAAAAATGTATGAAAAATGTATGAAAAATGTATGAACATCACATAATATAACATTTTGAAAGAGTGATCTGGAGACAGACCTACAGTTTTTTTTTTTTTTTAACAATGAATTCCACAGCCTAGGTTAACGTGGATTTTGAGCGGAAAGATCCTGCCACTCGCTACTACCCTACTATGACAAAATCACAGAAGTAATAAAATAAAAAAAATGATGATGATTATTCATCACAACGCTCCTACTGTTCAAGTGAGCTGTGGTGGCCCGCCTCCAGTACTGCTCAGTAATCATAGAGTAGAGACTGGCGAGATATAAGGACTACAGAGAACAAATACGGCATACATACACACGAGAGAGAGCGCCTAAATTATTGACACTCTCTCATACCTCTCAAAGTGTTCTCTCGAAAGGAGACACGAGAGGTATAAAATAATATGGATATTATTGACAATGCTACAAGGCCAGGTTCCCAATTTACAGATCTGGTTAAGGGCCTCGCCAACCGGCCTCGCCCGGTATAGGGCCTCGCCAACCGGCCTCGCCCGGTATAGGGCCTCGCCAGCCGGCCTCGCCCGGTATAGGGCCTCGCCAGCCGGCCTCGCCCGGTATAGGGCCTCGCCAGCCGGCCTCGCCCGGTATAGGGCCTCGCCAGCCGGCCTCGCCCGGTATAGGGCCTCGCCAGCCGGCCTCGCCCGGTATAGGGCCTCGCCAGCCGGCCTCGCCCGGTATAGGGCCTCGCCAGCCGGCCTCGCCCGGTATAGGGCCTCGCCAGCCGGCCTCGCCCGGTATAGGGCCTCGCCAGCCGGCCTCGCCCGGTATAGGGCCTCGCCAGCCGGCCTCGCCCGGTATAGGGCCTCGCCAGCCGGCCTCGCCCGGTTGAAGGTACCATCAATTGGGCCGCCTGACAAAGAATTCCTTGAAGGAACATACAAAATGGGTCGTGAAGACAAGGGTGTGTTGCCGACCGGTGGGAAGCCTCTGGTGGTACTCTTCACACGAGAGAATCATCTGGTAATGGGCTTATGCACCCTAACTTTAATCTTGGAAAGCCTTCTCTTGGAATAAACATCTGGAACGTTCCACCAGGTTTTTCTAGACGCGCATAATACCACTGCTGGAGGAAAGAGGTATAAATGTTGGGCGCCAAACACTGTCGAGATGTTTAGACGCATGTTTGACCTGTGTGCCGTCTTGGTCTGTTAGCCACACACACACACACACACACACACACTAGTTTGTTTCTAGTAGTAGAAACAGTTGATTGACAGTTGAGAGGCGGGCCGAAAGAGCAGAGCTCAACCCCCGCAAGCACAACTAGGTGAACACACACACACACACACACACACACACACACACACACACACACACACACACACACACACACACAGGAGACTCTCAGTACACAGCGACACTGCAGCCTGGTTGACACGGTAACTTGTCCAGTAGAGAGTAACTCCCGGGACACTCTAGGTAACTCACTCATTTGACACCTCTTAAGTGTTAAAAGCTCTTAGTATATGGCCTAAACTGTATCTAGATGTGATCTTGATGCGTGTGTGACGACCATACTACCCTACTTGGCTGCCAGGTCGCCCACACCCTCACATGGTAGACACCTGGTCGACCCAGCACCACGGCACGGATACACCCTCCAAAATATTTTAATTTCAAGGTGGCTCTCGTCTGACTGTACACAGTACCCCACAAATATTTTATACTGTTCCTGGCATGAGAGTTAAGACTGGCTTCTGTCTCAGCTGTTCAATAGACAAGACGGGTAATTATGAGGACAAAGCGCTAAGCCAGTATGGCACACTAGCGCCTGTAAGGGATAGGAGAACAGGCAACTGAGATGAGGACAGGGTTGATGCCCAACGTTATGGACCACGAGGCTCGAACGCCAACCCATCCAGAAGTATGGTGGTGGTGGTGGGTGTAGCGACCAGTCCACGAGAGGTGGTCATTAATATGACCAGTGAGGAAGATGGTAGCACACCGTCGAGGTGCTCCATGAGCACGTCCGTGTCTGTCTGTCTGTCTGTCTGTCTGTCTGTCTCTCTTTCACACCATAATGGTGCAGTAATATTGTTCAGTAACAGGTTGGCACCGTGGCCCTGGTGTAGGGTGATGACCTCCCGTGCTGCAGGCCACACCCGCGGGTCATCAGGTCATCACTGTGGGGTCGGGTCATCATGACCCGCGTCACAGGACACCGTCGTCACAGTAACAGCCGTGCTTGCTAGTCCAGGGTGGGTCAGAGGTCACGGTAACATCAACAATACCTTAAGTGTTTATTCTCACTATGACAATGTCACTATTGACTACTCACTTTATCTTCAATGTTGGTCTATATTGTTCCTTATATACTTTCTATAATGCTTCCTCTTGCCCCGTTATATTGGCTCCATACTCCTGTTATCCAGAACACAGACACATGTCACGTTAAGAACACCGCTGCTCGCACAACTCCTGCATGATTGACATGCATTAAGCAACAATAATAGCTGAAACAAGAGGCTGCCTGCAGGCTCCCAGGTGGAGGCAACCGTCTCTCTCTCTCTCTCACACACACACACACACACACACACACACACACACACACACACACACACACACACACACACACACACACACTTAGTACCCAGATGAGCCACAGAGACGTTAGAAAGAATATTTTCAGTGTATGGAATGCATTAGGCAGTGATGTGATGGAGGCTGACTCCATACACAGTTTCAAGTGTAGATATGATAGAGCCCAGTAGGCTCAGGAATCTGTACACCAGTTGATTGACAGTTGAGAGCCGGGACCAAAGAGCCAGAGCTCAACCCCCGCAAGTACAATTAGGCAAGTACACAATGTATCATAACACTTGTATATATATATATATATAATTGTTTTTCCATAGGGAAGCAGTCATTAACTCGCTGGCAATTATTTTACACAGAACAAAAGACCAAAACACTGTCATTTTCTCTACTTTTTAACCAGTATTTTAGTGACAGTTCTGGCCAGTTAGAGTACACAACTGTGGAGTTCACACGCCAGGCCAGGCCAGGCCTGGGAGGGGGGGAGGGGGTGTTCATCAGTAACATCTGACACTCTGTACATCTTTATGGAAGACTGGGGAAGATCTTTATGTATTCTGTGGGGACCTGATCGTTTGTATTCACCGGGGCTGAGGCGGCCCCGCTGGACGTGGCGTCAAGGGACCACGGATCACCACCACCACCTTACCTTGAAGTGTTTCCGGGGCTTAGCGTCTCCGCGGCCCGGTCGTCGACCAGGCCTCCTCGTTGCTAGAATGGTCAACCAGGCTGTTGGACGCGACTGCTCGCAGCCTGACGTACGAGTCACAGCCTGGTTGATCAGGTATCCTTAGGAGGTGTTTATCCAGTTCTCTCTTGAACACTGTGAGGGGTCTGTCAGTTATGTCCCTTATGTGTAGCGGAAGCGTGTTGAACAGTCTCGGGCCTCGGATGTTGATAGTTCTCTCTCAAAGTTCCTGTTGCACCTCTGCTCTTCAACGGGGGTATTCTGCACATCCTGCCATGTCTTCTGGTCTCGTGTGATGTTATTTCTGTGTGCAGGTTTGGGACCAGCCCCTCTAATATTTTCCACGTGTAAATTATTATGTACCTCTCCCGCCTGCGACACCTCACCACCAGGGACCATAAAAACACCGCCACAAGGGATGCCTGCTTGATGGGGTTCTGGGAGTTCTTCTACTGCCCTACTGACTTGTGAGAATTTGGTCCACCAGGCTGTTGCTTGGAGCGGCCCGCAGGCTCACATACCCACCACAGCCCGGTTGGTCCGGCACTCCTTGAAGAAAACTATTTAGTTTTCTCTTGAAGATGTCCACGGTTGTTCCGGCAATATTTCTTAAGCTTGCTGGGAGGACGTTGAACAACCGTGGACCTCTGATGTTTATACAGTGTTCTCTGATTGTGCCTATGGCACCTCTGCTCTTCACTGGTTCTATTCTGCATTTTCTTCCATATCGTTCACTCCAGTACGTTGTTATTTTACTGTGTAGATTTGGGACCTGGCCCTCCAGTATCTTCCATGTGTATATTATTTTGTATCGCTCACTGATAACACTAGTCAAGCCTGGCCTCCGGCCGGGCTTGGGAAGTAGAACAACTCCCAGAACCCCATCCAGAAGGTATCCTAACTCCTGCCGCATCCCTCCAAGAACACTGTAGCCACGGCCACATCTGAGGCCGGGCCTCCTGCTCACCGGTCTCATTAACCACACTGTTGGTCGCAGCGTCATGCAGTACGACTCAAATCACAGCCTGATTGATAACTTAGGTACCCTATGAAGGTGTTTATAAAGCTCCTCTTGAAAGTGGAAAGAGGACAGCTAATTATTTTTTGTATATATAAACAAGAGTAAATTTTTGTAAAGCCACGAGCATGCATAGCGTTTCAGGCAGGTCCTTAATCCTAATTTTCCCAGGAATACGACCCGTCAAATCGTTTAACAACCAGGTACCCATTCACTGCTGGGTGAACAAGAGGACTATGGGTAAGGACTGGCCAGGACATGAACCCTGAGCCAAAGCGCCGGGCGAGTGCTTTACACCTGCGCCACGGGTAAAGCTGCCACGGCTGACTAAACAGCCAGAGTGATCGCACAATGAAAGGTACACAAACACACCGTAACACACATGCTGGCACCTGCCTCCACCAGTCTCACCTCTCATGGGGCAACAACCAGGCCTGGCACTCCCTCCTTGCTGCTCCTGGCACCCCCTCCATCCCTCCCTTCCTGCTTCTCCAGGCACTCCCTCCCTGCTGCTCCAGGCACTCCCTCCCTGCTGCTCCTGGCACTCCCTGCTGCTCCTGGCACTCCCTCCCTGCTGCTCCTGGCACTCCCTCCATCCCTCCCTTCCTGCTGCTCCAGGCACTCCCTTCCTGCTTCTCCAGGTACTCCCTCCCTGCTGCTCCTGGCACTCCCTCCCTGCTGTTCCTGGCACTCCCTCCATCCCTCCCTTCCTGCTGCTCCAGGCACTCCCTTCCTGCTTCTCCTGGCACTCCCTCCCTGCTGCTCCTGGCACTCCCTCCCTGCTGCTCCTGGCACTCCCTCCCTGCTGCTCCTGGCACTCCCTCCCTGCTGCTCCTGGCACTCCCTCCCTGCTGCTCCTGGCACTCTCTCCCTGCTGCTCCTGGCACTCCCTCCCTGCTGCTCCTGGCACTCCCTCCCTGCTGCTCCTGGTACCCTCTCCATCCCTATCTCCCTGCTGCTCCAGGCACTCCCTCCCTGCTGCTCCTGGCACTCCCTCCCTGCTGCTCCAGGCACTCCCTGCTGCTCCTGGCACTCCCTCCCTGCTGCTCCTGGCACTCCCTCCCTGCTGCTCCTGGCACTCCCTCCCTGCTGCTCCTGGTACCCTCTCCAGGCACTCCCTCCCTGCTGCTCCAGGCACTCCCTCCCTGCTGCTCCAGGCACTCCCTCCCTGCTGCTCCTGGCACTCCCTCCCTGCTGCTCCTGGCACTCCCTCCCTGCTGCTCCTGGCACTCCCTGCTGCTCCTGGCACTCCCTGCTGCTCCTGGCACTCCCTCCCTGCTGCTCCTGGCACTCCCTCCCTGCTGCTCCTGGTACCCTCTCCATCCCTATCTTCCTGCTGCTCCAGGCACTCCCTCCCTGCTGCTCCTGGCACTCCCTTCCTGCTGCTCCTGGTACCCTCTCCATCCCTATCTCCCTGCTGCTCCAGGCACTCCCTCCCTGCTGCTCCTGGTACCCTCTCCATCCCTATCTCCCTGCTGCTCCAGGCACTCCCTCCCTGCTGCTCCTGGCACTCCCTCCCTGCTGCTCCAGGCACTCCCTCCCTGCTGCTCCTGGTACCCTCTCCATCCCTATCTCCCTGCTGCTCCATGCACCCCCCTCCCTGCTGCTCCAGGCACTCCCTCCCTGCTGCTCCTGGTACCCTCTCCATCCCTATCTCCCTGCTGCTCCAGGCACTCCCTCCCTGCTGCTCCAGGCACTCCCTCCCTGCTGCTCCAGGCACTCCCTGCTGCTCCTGGCACTCCCTCCCTGCTGCTCCAGGCACTCCCTCCCTGCTGCTCCATGCACCCCCCTCCCTGCTGCTCCTGGCACTCCCTCCCTGCTGCTCCTGGTACCCTCTCCATCCCTATCTCCCTGCTGCTCCTGGCACTCCCTCCCTGCTGCTCCTGGCACCCCACCCCTTCCTCCCTGCTGCTCCTGGCACCCCACCCCTTCCTCCCTGCTACTCCAGGCACTCCCTCCCCCCCTGCTACTCCAGGCACTCCCATGTGCTTCCACAACTCTGTATGGTGTGAATAATTACACGAGTGGGAGTGGCTTATATCAACATGAGCTGCCCTCGCTGGGGCCAGGGGCGCCACTTGCTATTTCTTCTTTTTATCCAAGCTTTTAATCCAGGATGCTTGAGAAAACCACAGGAGCAGGATGTGGTATGGCCCCAGCATCCCGGCTTACCCCACACGCGCGCCTTAACCCTACAATACATTCCAGGGGGCCTAATCCCCTTACTTCCCCCCCCCCCCCACCGACTTTGTCACAGCTTCGTTTTGATGGTATTTGTGGCCGAGGATGTCAAGATTCGAGGCCGTACAGTGGGATGCAACCCACACTGGACGCCGGGAGCCCATCGTACCTATGATTGGTTACCTGGTTGATGGGGTTCTGTGAGTGCTATTCCCCCAAGCCCGGCCCAAGGCCAGGCTCGACTTGTGAGTTTGGTCCACCAGGCTGTTGCTTGCAGCGACCCGCAGGCCCACATACCCACCACAGCCCGGTTGGTCCGGCACTCCTTGGAGGAAACAATCTAGTTTCCTCTTGATGTCCACTTTTGTTCCGGCAATATTTCTTATACTCGCTGGGAGGACGTTGAACAACCGCGGACCTCTGATGTTTATACAGTGTTCTCTGATTGTGCCTATGGCACCTCTGCTCTTCACTGCTTCTATTCTGCATTTTCTTCCATATCGATCACTCCAGTACGTTGTTATTTTACTGTGTAGATTTGGAACCTGGCCCTTTAGTATTTTCCATGTGTATATTATTTTATATCTCGTCGTCTTTCTAGTGAGTACATTTGGAGAGCTTTGAGACGATCCCAATAATTTAGGTGCTTTATAGCGTCTATGCGTGCCGTATATGTTCTCTGTATTCCCTCTGTTTCAGCAATCTCTCCTGCTCTGAAGGGGGAAGTGAGTACTGAGCAGTACTCAAGACGGGACAACACAAGTGACTTGAAGAGTACAACCATTGTGATGGGATCCCTGGATTTGAAAGTTCTCGTAATCCATCCTATCATTTTTCTGGCTGTCGCAATATTTGCTTGGTTATGCTCCTAAACGTTAGGTCGTCGGACATCATTATTCCAAATTTCTTTACATGCTGCTTTTCCTACTATGGGCACAATTGATTGAGATTTGTACCCTGTATTATGTTTGAGGTCATTTTTACCGTACCTGAGTACTTGGAATTTATCACTGTTAAACATCATGTTATTTTCTGTTGCCCAGTCGAAAACTTTATTAATATCAGCTTGAAGTTTTTCATTGTCTTCAGCCGAGGTAATTTTCATGCTGATTTTTGTGTCATCTGCAAAGAATGATACGAAGCTGTGACTTGTATTTTTGTCTATATCTGATATGAGAATAAGGAAAAGCAGTGGTGCAAGGACTGTACCTTGAGGTACAGAGCTTTCAACTGCGCTTGGACTCTTATTTTATATGGTTGACCATTACTCGCCGAGTCCTGTTTGACAGAAAACTGAGTATCCACCGTCCAACTTTACCAGTTATTCCCATTGACCTCATTTTGTGAGCTATCACTCCATGGTCACATTTATCGAAAGCCTTTGCGAAGTCCGTGTATACCACATCTACATTCTGTTTTTCTTCTAATGCCTCAGTGACTTTGTCGTAGTGATCCAGTAGCTGTGAGAGGCATGATCTTCCCGCTGGAAATCTATGTTGGCCTGGGTTGTGGAGGTCATTGGTCTCCATGAACCTGGTGACCTGACTCCTGATCACTCTCTCAAATATTTTTATTATGTGGGGCGTTAGTGCAACTGATCTATAATTCTTTGCCAATGCTTTGCTCCCTCCCTTGTGTAGAGGGGCAATGTCTGTTACTTAAGCGCATCTGGTATCTCCCCCGTGTCCAAGTTCTTCCTCCACACTATTCTGAGTTCCTGTGCTACTGGCACCTTGGATTTCTTTATAAAATTTAAATTCCATGAATCTGGACCCGGAGCTGAGTACATGGGCATGTTTTCAATTTCTGTCAAAATCTAGTACGCTCGTGTTGATATCAGTTATATTTACTGATATCAACACGAGCGTACAAGATTTTGAAAGAGAACTTGAAATGGTCTCAACACTTTCTCGCACACAATGAATTCTTGTCATATTTTGTCGTGTATTGTATGTGTGTTGCAAGTGAAGGTGGGTGTTGTATTGTGTCAACAACAACAACAACACGGTGAAGACGAGCCGTGACCGTGCAACAAGACGTCCACAGTACCGTGACCAGTAGCAGACATTACAAGTGGCGGGAGTCGAGGCGCTCACTTACCACACACCGTAACTGTGGCCATAAGACTGTGAAGGTGGACCACTTACTACAGTGCCTTAGTGCCCGACGGTGGCTCAAGCCAACACCCAATATATGTGCAAGTGTATTACAAACACAATTTTCAGTTGTTACTGAACAGGTATTCAAGGTACCTGTGTTCTATAATGGCACTACACTATTATTGTACCTCCACCCTGTGATGTGCTGCAGTGGTGCCCCCTCCACCCTGTGATGTGCTGCAGTGGTGCCCCCCTCCACCCTGAGATGTGCTGCAGTGGTGCCCCCCTCCACCCTGAGATGTACTGCAGTGGTGCTCCCTCCACCCTGTGATGTGCTGCAGTGGTGCTCCCCTCCACCCTGAGATGTACTGCAGTGGTGCTCCCCTCCACCCTGAGATGTACTGCAGTGGTGCTCCCCTCCACCCTGAGATGTACTGCAGTGGTGCTCCCCTCCACCCTGAGATGTGCTGCAGTGGTGCCCCCCTCCACCCTGAGATGTGCTGCAGTGGTGCCCCCCTCCACCCTGTGATGTGCTGCAGTGGTGCCCCCCTCCACCCTGAGATGTGCTGCAGTGGTGCCCCCCTCCACCCTGTGATGTGCTGCAGTGGTGCCCCCCTCCACCCTGAGATGTGCTGCAGTGGTGCCCCCCTCCACCCTGAGATGTGCTGCAGTGGTGCCCCCCTCCACCCTGAGATGTGCTGCAGTGGTGCCCCCCTCCACCCTGTGATGTGCTGCAGTGGTGCCCCCCTCCACCCTGAGATGTGCTGCAGTGGTGCCCCCCTCCACCCTGAGATGTGCTGCAGTGGTGCCCCCCTCCACCCTGTGATGTGCTGCAGTGGTGCCCCCCTCCACCCTGTGATGTGCTGCAGTGGTGCCCCCCTCCACCCTGTGATGTGCTGCAGTGGTGCTCCCTCCACCCTGTGATGTGCTGCAGTGGTGCCCCCCTCCACCCTGAGATGTGCTGCAGTGGTGCCCCCCTCCACCCTGAGATGTGCTGCAGTGGTGCCCCCCTCCACCCTGTGATGTGCTGCAGTGGTGCCCCCCTCCACCCCGTGATGTACTGCAGTGGTGCCCCCCTCCACCCTGAGATGTGCTGCAGTGGTGCCCCCCTCCACCCCGTGATGTGCTGCAGTGGTGCCCCCCTCCACCCCGTGATGTACTGCAGTGGTGCCCCCCTCCACCCTGAGATGTGCTGCAGTGGTGCCCCCCTCCACCCCGTGATGTACTGCAGTAGTGCTCCCTCCACCCTGTGATGTGCTGCAGTGGTGCCCCCCTCCACCCTGAGATGTACTGCAGTGGTGCTCCCCTCCACCCCGTGATGTGCTGCAGTGGTACCCCCCTCCACCCTGTGATGTGCTGCAGTGGTGCCCCCCTCCACCCTGTGATGTACTGCAGTGGTGCCCACCTACACCCTGTGATGTGCTGCAGTGGTGCCCCCCTCCACCCTGAGATGTACTGCAGTGGTGCTCCCCTCCACCCCGTGATGTGCTGCAGTGGTGCCCCCCTCCACCCTGTGATGTGCTGCAGTGGTGCCCCCCTCCACCCTGTGATGTACTGCAGTGGTGCCCCCCTCCACCCTGTGATGTACTGCAGTGGTGCCCCCCTCCACCCTGTGATGTACTGCAGTGGTGCCCCCCTCCACCCTGAGATGTACTGCAGTGGTGCTCCCCTCCACCCTGAGATGTGCTGCAGTGGTGCCCCCCTCCACCCTGAGATGTGCTGCAGTGGTGCCCCCCTCCACCCTGTGATGTGCTGCAGTGGTGCCCCCCTCCACCCTGAGATGTGCTGCAGTGGTGCCCCCCTCCACCCTGTGATGTGCTGCAGTGGTGCCCCCCTCCACCCTGAGATGTGCTGCAGTGGTGCCCCCCCTCCACCCTGAGATGTGCTGCAGTGGTGCCCCCCTCCACCCTGAGATGTGCTGCAGTGGTGCCCCCCTCCACCCTGTGATGTGCTGCAGTGGTGCCCCCCTCCACCCTGAGATGTGCTGCAGTGGTGCCCCCCTCCACCCTGAGATGTGCTGCAGTGGTGCCCCCCTCCACCCTGAGATGTGCTGCAGTGGTGCCCCCCTCCACCCTGTGATGTGCTGCAGTGGTGCCCCCCTCCACCCTGTGATGTGCTGCAGTGGTGCTCCCTCCACCCTGTGATGTGCTGCAGTGGTGCCCCCCTCCACCCTGAGATGTGCTGCAGTGGTGCCCCCCTCCACCCTGAGATGTGCTGCAGTGGTGCCCCCCTCCACCCTGTGATGTGCTGCAGTGGTGCCCCCCTCCTCCCCGTGATGTGCTGCAGTGGTGCCCCCCTCCACCCTGAGATGTGCTGCAGTGGTGCCCCCCTCCACCCCGTGATGTGCTGCAGTGGTGCCCCCCTCCACCCCGTGATGTACTGCAGTGGTGCCCCCCTCCACCCTGAGATGTGCTGCAGTGGTGCCCCCCTCCACCCCGTGATGTACTGCAGTAGTGCTCCCTCCACCCTGTGATGTGCTGCAGTGGTGCCCCCCTCCACCCTGAGATGTACTGCAGTGGTGCTCCCCTCCACCCCGTGATGTGCTGCAGTGGTACCCCCCTCCACCCTGTGATGTGCTGCAGTGGTGCCCCCCTCCACCCTGTGATGTACTGCAGTGGTGCCCACCTACACCCTGTGATGTGCTGCAGTGGTGCCCCCCTCCACCCTGAGATGTACTGCAGTGGTGCTCCCCTCCACCCCGTGATGTGCTGCAGTGGTGCCCCCTCCACCCTGTGATGTGCTGCAGTGGTGCCCCCCTCCACCCTGTGATGTACTGCAGTGGTGCCCCCCTCCACCCTGTGATGTACTGCAGTGGTGCCCCCTCCACCCTGTGATGTACTGCAGTGGTGCCCCCCTCCACCCTGTGATGTGCTGCAGTGGTGCCCCCCTCCACCCTGAGATGTACTGCAGTGGTGCCCCCCTCCACCCCGTGATGTACTGCAGTGGTGCCCCCCTACCCGACCAGGGGAGGGGTGCCAGGAGGGCAGGGGGTGGTACTAGTGGCACTGCACCATCCCCAGATGCGAGAGAGCGCTGGAGGCGGGGATATACGAGTGACGCCGCCCCGGCCAACATGGCCACTCTCCCAGTACCTGTTTCACACCAAGACTTCATTTGGTGCCAACATAACACAGGCCCGTGTGAGGCGCACGGCTCACCAGAAAACAACGTGGGAGTTGAAGATCCGAACAGCTTCTTCATGAACGATATCCGAACAGCTTCTTCCTGAACGATATCCGAACAGCTTCTTCATGAACGATATCCGAACAGATTCTTCCTGAACGATAACCAAACAGCTTCTTCATGAACGATAACCAAACCTCTAACAATATAACAGACATAAACACGAACACTGCAGATTTTGAGGAATACCGTGACAACATACTGGTGCACTCAGCCTCGGGTCTGAAGCAGGAAGATGCTGACTTTCACAGTTATTCAACCACCGATAAAATCATGGAAACATTAGACGGAAAACAAAACACACATGTTTTATACCCGGCTTTCACAAAGGCATTCGACAAATGTTACCTCGAGTAATAGGCCATAAAATGAGACGAGAATCACATGTCTTGTCCGTCTTCCAGGCTGGCTGGAAGGCTGGCAAGACTGGTGACTGAAGCGAGAAGTAAGTTGGAGAGGAAACTAGATTTATTCCTCCAAGGAGTGCCGGACCAACCGGGCTGTGGTGGGTATGTGGGCCTGCGGACCGCTCCAAGCAACAGCCTGGAGACCAAACTCTCACAAGTCAAGCCTGGCTTCGGGCCGGGCTTGGAGTAGAAGAACTCCCAGAACCCCATCAACCAGGTGGTTGAAGCTTGCACAGCAGACAGTGGCATGATAGTGTGGAGGTGAGGGACTTACCTGGAGAGTGTGGACGTCTGCCTGGGCGGTGGAGCTCCTCGCTACCTGCCGACAACAACCTCATATTAGTAACATTATACCAGGCTCCAAGCTTTCCTTACCCCACACACTATAAGCGGTGTATCTTACTCCGCTCCACCCATCTCAACCTTATTTGTCCTAACTTGAAACACTCAAGGCTTCAACAACATTAAGTCCTCCTCGCTGGTCAAGTAACCTCAGATTACACAAGGCAAAGTTCCGTTAGGTTAGGTTAAGTTAGATTGTTAGCTTTTGTTTTGCTAGGCTTCGTCACCGTCTGGTTCATGAACTAAAATGTATGTACCAAAAAGTGAAGGTAACTGGAGTTGATATTAATGAATGGAGCCGAAGGTAAACATTCACACCACTCTTTACACAACTGCACTTGTGTAGCGAACAGTTCTCTCAATATTAGCAATATTTTACCTAATACTTTTGAAAATCTTCAAAATAACATGCATGTGAGTAGTGTGTGGGGGGAGGGGGGAGCACCCTAATACCACACAAATAGCTACTAAAGTTCAACCCGAGTAAATGTAAGGTAATGAAACTAGGCGGTGGAAACAGGAGGCCAGACACAGGATACAGAATGGGATATGAAGTCCTTCACGAAACGAACAGAGAGAAGGATCTGGGAGTTGATATCACACCATCCCTGTCTCCTGAAGCCCACATCAAAAGAATAACACCTGGGGCGTATGTGAGGCTGGCTAACATCAGAACAGCCTTCAGGAACTTGTGAAAGGAATCATTCAGAACCTTGTATACCACATATGTAAGGCCAATCCTGGAGTATGCGGCCCCAGCATGGAGCCCGTACCTTGTAAAGAACAAGGCGAAGCTGGAAAAAGTTCAGAGGTATGCCTCTAGACTAGTCCCAGAACTAAGAGGCATGAGTTACGAGGAAAGGCTGTGGGAAATGCACCTTACGACACTGGAAGACAGGAGAGTAAGGGGAGACATGATCACTATCTACACAATTCTCAGAAGAATTGACAGAATATATAAAGATAAACTATTCAACACTGGTGGTACGCCAACAAGGGGACACAGGTGGAAATTGAGTACCCAAATGAGCCAGAGGGACGTTAGAAAGAACTTTTTCAGTGTCAGAGTAGTTAACAGATGGAATGCATTAGGAAGTGATGTGGTGGAGGCTGACTCCATACACAGTTTCAAATGTAGATATGACAGAGCCCAGTTAGTATTTTGTAATTATTTTCTAATCATATCGCCTCTATCTTCTATCTTTGGCATATTTAACGTCAGTAGCCTCTCTTCATAACTTTGAGTGGATTTACTATTTGTGTCCGCAGACTCGAGCTGTTAGCCCTTGGACTCCGTCTTTCTAGCCAATCTATTTTTCCTCTATAATGTCTAATATATTTATTTCTACCTCCCCCCCCCCACACACACACACATACTAATAATATATTATATATATATGTATATGTATCTGCCGCAGCTCTACCCACTGAGCCACCAGTCTACCCGACGTGTTGCAAGGTAAACTGCCACATGCACTGGGTGTGGAAGTGATCACTGTGCAACACCCGGGTGACGGTGTAGAGGCCTCGGGGGGGAGGCTTCATCGCCCGCGTTAACTACTCCACCAAACTTGAGCAATCACCTTAATAAGTTGATGGTGGCGGAAGCCTGTTATGAGGCGTGGTGCCAACTCCACCCCCACGGTGACCCAACTCCTCCACCCCACGGTGACCCAACTCCTCCACCCACAGTGACCCAACTCCTCCACCCCCACAGTGACCCAACTCCTCCACCCCCACGGTGACCCAACTCCTCCACCCCCACAGTGACCCAACTCCTCCACCCCCACGGTGACCCAACTCCTCCACCCCCACGGTGACCCAACTCCTCCACCCCCACGGTGACCCAACTCCTCCACCCCCACAGTGACCCAACTCCTCCACCCCCACGGTGACCCAACTCCTCCACCCCCACGGTGACCCAACTCCTCCACCCCCACGGTGACCCAACTCCTCCACCCCCACAGTGACCCAACTCCTCCACCCCCACGGTGACCCAACTCCTCCACCCCCACGGTGACCCAACTCCTCCACCCCCACGGTGACCCAACTCCTCCACCCCCACAGTGACCCAACTCCTCCACCCCACGGTGACCCAACTCCTCCACCCACGGTGACCCAACTCCTCCACCCACGGTGACCCAACTCCTCCACCCCCACAGTGACCCAACTCCTCCACCCCCACGGTGACCCAACTCCTCCACCCCACGGTGGTGGTCGCTAGAGTAGGGCAGGAGCCCCCCCCCCTGGTCGCTGGGGTACGGCAGGTCACCAAGGGGTCCTCATGACTACATGTCGATGATCCCGCGGATCAACATCTCCGCAGCCCGGTCTCTGACCAGACCTCAGGGTTGTTGATGTAATCAACCAAGCTGTTGGATGCGGTTGCTCCCAGCCTAGACACTGTAGGCACAAGAAGTATAACTGGTTGTTGCTGAAGGTGACATGGAAGCTGTAGAGGAGTACACGTCCGTGGTGGCTACTGACTAACAGGGTCGCACCCGTAACACCGCACTACAGTAATCCCCGCCCAGGCCTCTCTTGGCCCTGCCGCCAAGCGCCGCTCTCAACCTACTGAGAGGACGGACGAAGACAACGTCGCTAACGTCCTCTTGGGCCGCTAATCTGCCTGGTAGCCATGACAGCCAAGCACTGTGGCAGTAAACTTCCCAATAGTTTGATTACAGTGGCAGTAAACCCTCAGCATGTGGTTACAGTAACCCTCTCCCCCCATGGCTGGGTTACAGCGTTGCAGGTTGCCAAAGGAGGGGGGGGGGAGGGATGGTTACACAGTAGTGTGACCTGGTGAAGGTGTGGTCACGACGCCACCTCCCACCACCACTTTTCCATTACTGCCGGACAGGAACTGTGGCTCAGTAAACCCAAACTCTTACACAAACCATCCATCTCCATCACGGCCGGAAGTGTTGGGTGGCGGGGTGGCAGCTAGAGCCTAGAAACGGGGTGTAGGAAGGGGGTTGAGGTGGGGTTTACGGGATGGCAGCGGGGTGTGTCTAACCCCCCCCCACCCCCACCCCGTCACACTCCTGCAGTAATCATGCCCACCACTGGATGACATATAGCCACACACCCACAACATGCCCCCCCCTCCCCTGCCACAGGTAAACTCCACCAACAAATACACCCACAGCCAAGCCCCACCAAACACACCAAGAACCAACCCCCTACCAATAAAGGCGGCCATAGCCAACACTTTCCCTACTCCACTGGCACGCACACACACACACACACACACACACACACACACACACACACACACACACACACACACACACACACACACACACACACACACACACACACACATCACCCATCATCAAACACACGCTAACCCTATACTGACTAAACTAACAACGCACGCACGCTCGTGCGCGCACACTTAACCTCTATTCTTCTCAACCGATTAACAGTCCAAACATCAAATTCCGCTGACACGGCAAAATAATAAGACAATAAATACGCTATAATTTAGCTCGGATACCGATCAAATGTTGTGTTAAACACTTCATATTGTTCAGAAGAGAATCATCCCGCACACAATGCTTTCTTACTCCCAAACTGGGAGCCAAGTAGAGCCATAACTCTGCGAAGCGTAAAGATGGCACACAGGCACTGCCAACACTGATAAACTTTATTGGTAAACAAGATGAGTGCCTGCCTGCCACACTCCGCGGCCCCGGTGCCAGGCAGGGCGGCCCCGGTGCCAGGCAGGGCGGCCCCGGTGCCAGGCCGGGCGGCCCCGGTGCCAGGCCGGGCGGCCCCGGTGCCAGGCCGGGCGGCCCCGGTGCCAGGCCGGGCGGCCCCGGTGCCAGGCCGGGCGGCCCCGGTGCCAGGCCGGGCGGCCCCGGTGCCAGGCAGGGCGGCCCCGGTGCCAGGCAGGGCGGCCCCGGTGCCAGGCAGGGCGGCCCCGGTGCCAGGCAGGGCGGCCCCGGTGCCAGGCAGGGCGGCCCCGGTGCCAGGCAGGGCGGCCCCGGTGCCAGGCAGGGCGGCCCCGGTGCCAGGCAGGGCGGCCCCGGTGCCAGGCAGGGCGGCCCCTGTGCCAGGCAGGGCGGCCGGGCACAATTCCCCTCTCTATCAACCTCCCCACTTTATCTTACCAGTGGCATCATCACCCTAGCAACTGGCACCACGTCCCTACCAACACTACCCTACCACCGGCACTAACACCAGAGCCATCGTCTACCCAGTCCTATCCTATCACCACCACCACATTCCTCCCCCCCTCTCAAGAGGCACTATAACACAAGCACAATCCTCTCTCCTGCTAATCATACAAGTGACATTGTCACCATAACTACCACCCTCCACTCCCACCAAAACCACTATTTGTACCACAAATCCTATTGGATTTTCCTCCAATTTATTACCCCCCCCCCCGCACGGAGGGTGCAAGGACAGCCATTGTTTCGTGGCTCCGGGCGCTTCCTTCCCACACCTCATATACCTTACAATTCTACTTTTAGATAAATTACATAAACAATGTACAAACAATCAGACGTTATTACCCGTGATCAATCAAACTGGTTGAACGAGAATAACGCTACTACATGACAAAAACAAGGCCCTTGTGAAGGCAACACTGCAGCACCCCGTTACGCAGGCCACGTGGAGATCTTCGCCACAGTGTCCACCTTCCTGAAGAGGTAAGTCCTCCACGCCGCCCCCGCTTCCCTCCTAATAACCAGGGGCCAGATTCACCGAAGCACTTACGCAAGCACTTACGAACGTGTACATCTTTCCTCAATCTTTGACGGCTTTGGTTACATTTATTAAACAGTTTACAAGCATGAAAACTCCCCAATCAACTGTTGTCATTCTTATCAACAGCCTCCTGGTGTTTCGGAGCTCATTAACTGTTTAATAATTGTAAACAAAACCGCCAAAGATTGAGAAGATGTACAGGTTCGTAAGTGCTTTCGTGAATCTGGCCCCAGAGTGCTTAATTCTCAACATTATCTACAGCCCGAAACGCTGCGCGTACTAGTGGCTTTACAAGAGTGTAATTACTGTACTATGCTATGTATTCTCACAAACCCAATGTACCTTCTTGTATATAAATAAATAAATAAATAAATAAATACAGTGGTACATCTCTAGTCCCCCCCCTATCCCTCCACCCCTGACCTTGAGCTACTCACGTAAGTGGAAAATATGAAGATTAAATTTAGAACACAAATAGAGCCTGATGACATATTGAGGAATTATGTAAACTCAGCGACCGACGTAAATAAGCAAAGATTAATTTAATGTAACTGGGATTAGGTCCGGGTCAACCCTGGCTAGGGTTAGGTCACATCTAGTGGTCCTAAGTTAGTTAGGGTGAGGTTAGATCAGGCTATGACTAGTGGGTACGTGAGAGTGGATCAGGTCAGGTCAGATTTTGTCACATGTGACGACCCGCCCGCAAAGTTAGTTTAGTTCATTTATTATGCACCCCATACCCATCTTGTGGGCGGTAGTGGAAAGGGTTACAGAGGCACATAATGGGCTCGCAAACCTGGTGATCTTGTCAACACAACTCTTCTTCCCTCCAGCTTTACGCCACCAGCCAATCACATTGCAGCTCGGGTGCTCTTCCCTATCACAAGTGTTCTCCTCCCCCCCCCCCCCACCACCCCCTGCAACGTATGATAGTTTCCTCTTCAAGATTCTTGCCTCATATTCCCACACCGAGAACATAATTCTAGCAACCTTGAGCTGCCATGAGACACACCCTTTTACCAAACTAAAAGCAATTTTTTTTAATCTTATCCTTTTATTTGTTGTCCAATTGTCCATTTCAAGACTAATCAACAATTTATGGGAAGTGGGAAATGTTTGCACTTTGTAACTTTTAGTGGTTGTCAACATAAACTATGGGTGTGGTGAAGCTTGGGGGGGGGGACTGCTGTGCATTAACCCTTACACGTCATTCCAAGGCAGGCGGGGAGGCAGGCAGGCAGGGTGGCAGGCAGGGTGGCAGGCAGGCAGGCAGGGTGGCAGGCAGGCAGGCAGGCAGGCAGGCAGGGTGGCAGGTAGGCAGGCAGGGTGGCAGGCAGGCAGGGTGGCAGGGTGGCAGGCAGGCAGGCAGGCAGGCAGGGTGGCAGGCAGGCAGGCAGGGTGGCAGGCAGGCAGGGTGGCAGGCAGGCAGGGTGGCAGGGTGGCAGGCAGGCAGGCAGGCAGGGTGGCAGGCAGGAAGCAGGCAGGCAGGGTGACAGGCAGGAAGCAGGGAGGCAGGCAGGGTGACAGGCGGGAGGCAGGAAGCAGGGAGGCAGGCAGGCAGGGAGGCAGGCAGGCAGGGAGGGAGGCAGGCAGGCAGGGTGGCAGGCAGGAAGCAGGGAGGCAGGCAGGCAGGGAGGGAGGCAGGCAGGCAGGGTGGCAGGCAGGCAGGAAGCAGGGAGGCAGGCAGGCACCCCTAGCTCCTCACGAAACCAGCCTCAACATGAACCTACCACTAAACCAGAGACGGTCTCCGTTACAAAGAATAGTGTGTGGTCAACACTACTAGATCACAGTACTGTTTAACTAATGTCAGATGAAGTAGAGCAAGTAATGCTTAGAGTAGCAATACACGGAAACAAACACAAGGTCACATAAGAACAATCTACTTCAGCCCGCCACACACTGACGCCCGTACTCCTTCTATCCAGATAAGTTACAACGTATCTCATTTAGCCTAAACCTTGAAATAAACATACTAAATAAATGTATCACAAAGTAACTACAGTACATTTAAAGTATTTTGAAAAAAACGAGGTAGCAGGATGCCATATAACTTTAAAAACATGACAAAACAGAGAGTGGGAGATGGAGGAGCCTAGCATAACACAAGCGGCGGGCCGTGAGGGCGGGAAAACAGACGCCGGTATACTGTATAAACACGCCAAGACGTGGAAATTGGCGGGAAGGGTAATACATCCTCTAAAGCGCCCACATTATCACATCTTGTGTAAATACAGCCACATCTTCGCGTGTGCAAAAAAACACTGTATAAACACCAGCATTAGGTAAGGTAATTTTCATTTGGCATGAACGAAACGCGCTGTATAGAAAACATGGCAAGTTTTCAAGACGCCAATAACTCTCTGCCATAAACTGACTTTTAGAGAAAACTTGCCAACTGTGTTTTTGCAGGAGTTGATACAAGAAGCAACATGCACACTTGACAGACTGCTACACACCCAACACCAAGAGCAGCCCAGTAATGGAAGGGCAAGGGAACTATAAGGGGAAAGGGCCAAATAATTACGACTATATAGCACTTGGAAGGTATCAGGATTTAGAATGGGACGGGGGAAAGGAATGGTAAGTAAGTAAGTAATTATCAAAAGAAGGCACCAAACCGGGAAGGCTATGTAGCACCATCAAATACGCAAAATAATCAGAGGGCGCTAAATATCACCAAGGATGCCAATACGAGAACAAAAACGCATAAGGCGAACGATATCAAAAGTATCCGAGTCACCAAGAATTCTATCGAGGGACAGGTGACCGCGAGGGGCGGTCGGAAAGCAAGACACACGCTCGTCCTGGAAGTCAGGACATTCAAGAAGGACATGCACGACCGTAAGAGGGACAATGCAACTAGGACAATAAGGAGCAGGGCGGCGCTCCATCAAGTGACCATGGGTTAAGCGAGTATGGCCAATACGCAACCTCGCCAGAGCTGTTTCCCACCGCCGGTTACGGTGGAAGGAGGACGGCCACGAGGAAACACAACATTTAAGAGTACGTAGCTTGTTACCAGTAACAGACAACCAAGAAGCCTGCCAACGGGTAAGGACTGAGGAATGGATAACCGGGTAAAAGTCGGAATACGGAATGCCTTTACGAGAGATGGGACAAGAGCGGACAGCTTCCTTAGCGGCAGCATCCGCACGCTCATTCAAAGACACGCCAATATGGCTGGGAACCCAACAAAACTCAACCGACTTAAATTTACTGTGAACGAGAAACAGCCAATGCTGGATCTCGACAACTACCGGATGAACTGGATTAAAGCACCCGAGAGCCATGAGGGCACTACGAGAGTCAACAACAACCACAAAGGAAGACTGACAACGAGAAAGCAGGAGACGAAGAGCATAGAGAATAGCATAAAGTTCTGCTGTAAAGATGCTAGTCTCCGGAGGCAAGCGACACATATAAGTGCGATCAGGAAAAACAACAGAGTAGCCAACACCGTCCGCTGACTTAGACCCATCGGTGAAGACAGAAACGGAGCGGGAGTGAGAAGAAAAGTGCTCGAGGAAAAGGCGTTTTAGAACTGTAGGAGGGGTAAAAGCTTTAGTGATACGAGTCAAGGATGTACAAAACCGCGGAAGAGGGACCCTCCACGGGGGCAAAGAAGGAACAACACGAGGAGAAACATCAGAAATACGAATGGAAAGAGAATCCTGGAGGCGAGATAACCGGACAGAAAGAGGGAGGTGGTGAAGAGGAACAGGAACCGCAGGAGGGGTAAAAGTTAAAGCACGACAGAGGCGAGAGGAAGGATGTTGCAAGGACCGCGCAAGATAGCGAAGACAGTAGCGATCACGGCGGTCCTGGAGAGACAGGAAGCCAGTGTCAACATACAAGCTAAGGACGGGAGTCGAACGAAAGGCACCAGAACTGAGGCGCAACCCAGTATGGTGCAAAGCATCAAGACGGCGAAGAGTAGAAGGAGAAGCAGACGAGTAAGCAGGGCAACCATAATCGAGCTTAGACAGGACGAGAGAGGAATGTAAAGCAAGGAGAGTGCGCCTATCTGCCCCCCAAGAAGTATGGGACAAGACCCGAAGGAGGGTAAGGGACTTAGAGCACTCAACACGGAGGTAAGAGATATGGGGAGACCAAGACAAACGAGTGTCAAGGAATAACCCCAAAAGCTTCGCGGAATCTTTGTATTCAAGGGGATGACCATAAAGTGACAAAGAGGGACGAAGAACAACCCGTTTCCGCGTAAAAGTCATGGCACAAGTCTTAGAAGTAGAGAACTTGAAGCCATGACCTGTGGCCCAAGACGACACGGCATCAATCGCAAGTTGAAGCCGGCGTTGAAGGAGAGGCGAATCATCACCCTGACAACAAAGGGTAAGATCATCGACATAGAGAGCGGAGAAGACACCAGAAGGAAGAGAGGAAAGAAGACCATTGAGGGCAACCAGAAAAAGAGTAGTGCTCAGAACACTACCCTGGGGCACACCTTCGTATTGCTGAAAAGAGGGAGACAGAGCGGTACCAAGGCGCACCCGAAAGGAACGACGAGAGAGGAAGCTGCGGAGAAAGAGAGGGAGATGACCACGAAGGCCAAAAGAATGAAGTTGAGATAGGATATGATAACGCCAAGTGGTGTCGTAAGCCTTTTCTAGGTCAAAAAGGACGGCAACAACGGAGGTCTTCGCAGCAAAAGCAGTACGAATATAGACCTCCAAGTTCACCAGGACATCTGTCGTGCTGCGGCACTTGCGGAAACCAAATTGAGAAGGGGAGAGGAGGTGATGGTGTTCCAGGAACCACATCAGACGAACGTTAACCATACGTTCAAAGAGTTTGCAGACACAACTTGTGAGAGCAATAGGGCGAAAGTCCTTAGGGGAAGTACCCAGAGACCCCGGTTTGCGAACAGGGAGGACAACGGCATCGAGCCAGTCCTCAGGGACTGACGACGACTCCCAGATCCGATTATACAGACTCAGTAAATACTGAGACGTGCTCGGAGGGAGATGGCGAAGCATCTCATAATGAATACCATCAGAGCCCGCCGCCGTAGAACCGCAGAGGGCCAGGGCAGAACGAAGTTCAGAGAGAGAGAAGGGATCATTATAGGGAAGCTGAAGATGAGTGCAGAAATCTAAAGGACGAGACTCAAGGACAGGTTTACGAAGAAGGAAAGATTGGGGAAGATGAAGACCAGAGCTAACAGAAGAAAAGTGGGAACCCAGTTCGGAAGCGACCTGCAACGGGTCCGCCACAAGAGTATCATGGAGGTGAAGGACCGGTGAAACATCGGGAACGAACTTACCCGCTATCTTGCGGATACGCTTCCAGATCTGGGCCAGAGGGGTTTCGGACGTAATTGTCGAGACATAAGATGCCCAACATTCACGTTTAGCCGTACGGATGGCCCTACGGGCCACCGCACTCGCTTTCCGAAAGAAAAGAAAAGAATCGGTCGTCTGCCTACGGCGGTGCTTCTTCCAGGCTGCACGCTTACAGCGGACAGCCCGAGCACAGTCCGCATTCCACCAGGGAACGCACTTCCGTGGACCCCGAGAGGAAGAGCGAGGAATAGAGCGGAGGGCAGCGTCGAAGACAGTGTCATGAAAAAGGAGGAGAGCGCGAGAGAGGGGCAGAAGGGAGAGGTCAGAGAGAGTAGCACTGAGGGAAAATAGGGTCCAGTCCGCCTTAGCAAACTGCCACCTAGGGAAAGAGAGGGAAGGGCGAAAAGAGAAAAAGGAAACAAGGATGGGGAAATGATCACTTCCATGGAGGTCATCAAGAACCTGCCATGTGAAATCTAAGTAAAGAGAAGAAGAGCAGAGAGAAAGATCAAGACAAGAAAGGGTGCGAGTTCGAGAGTCCAAATGAGTGGGCTCACCAGAATTCAGAAGAGACAGGGAAGAAGAGAGGAGAAACGGCTCAAGGAGGCGACCCCGGGTATTCGTCAGAACGTCACCCCAAAGAGAATGACGACAATTGAAGTCACCCAGCAGGAGCACAGGCTCCGGCAAGGAGTCTAGGAGGTGTTTCAAATCAGGAAGAGAGAGCGGGACACTCGGGGGGAGATAAATGGAACAAACTGTGTACCATTTCCCCACAAAGATACGAGCAGCAGAACAATGGAGAGGCGAAGGAAAAAGTAAAGGAACAAAGGGAACATCAGCCCGAATCAAGAGAGCAGAAGAATTAGAAGCCCCAGCAATGGCTGGGGGGGGGGAGAGAAAGGAATAGCCACGAAAACGACCAGGACGAGCACCAAGCATCGGCTCCTGGAGACAGACACAAAGGGGCGAAAACCGCGAAACCAGAAGTTGGAGTTCGAGGAAATTGGCGTAATAACCTCGAACGTTCCATTGAAGAATGGACAACGACGAGAAGAGAAAGGACAAAAACAGAGAACAAGGAAGAAACAAAGGCGAAAGACCAACAGAGCACGTTAAAGAATATCAGGGTCGGGATCAGGGTCAGCAAAGTCAGGGTTAGGGGGCATGGGTAAACTGAGCAAAGACGGAGGGAAGGAAACGGGAGAACAGATCAGAGGTGGGCGGGCAGGGTCCGGAGGAGGAGGAGGAGGAGGAGGAGGAGGAGACAACGGAGAGGAGCAGTCAAGGACAGCAGCAGGAAGAGGGGGAGTAGAAAGAGAGGAGCGCACCCCAGCAAGAGCAGCAACCGAAAGGGAAGCAGGGGCCAAAGAAACCTCCATAGCAGGAACAGGGGGCGCAAGCACTGAAACGGGAGGGGAAGGAGCAACAGAGCCAGAAGGAGGAGCTGAGGAAGAAAGCGAAGCCTTCTTACCCGCCGGGGAAGAGGAAGGAGAGGAGCCAGGCTTACGCTTCTGACTTAAAGAGACCGGTGTCCCAGCAACTACGTACCGGGCAACGGATTCCAGTGTCTCAACAGGAGAAGCCGAACGAGAGCACACACGACGGCCGTTAGGAGAGCGATGGACATCCGCCCGCACCGACAGGCGGCGGGGAGAGCCGATAGATGGAGGAAGAGGATGGGAAGGAGGATCGGAGGGGGACGAGGAAGAAGACACAGAAGACACGACAGACCGGGTAGAAGGAAGGGGAACCCCAGACAGAGGACCAGGAGGAGGATCCTTCGGGAGAGAACCCAAAGGGACAGAGGAGGGGGCAGTGGGCGTATCAGGGTCCAAGGCCTGGAAACGGTTGCGAGTCTGAGGAAGGCGGGAAGGACGAGGAGAGGAAGAGCGCAACACGCGAGCATAAGAGATATTAGCATAAGGCGGGAGCCGGCGAACCTGGCGCCTCGCCTCAGGAAAAGATAAACGCTCCCGGTGCTTCAAGTTGAGGACGGCTGCCTCAAGCTTGTAATGGACACACGCACGGGAGAAGGTAGGATGGGCCTCACCGCAGTTGAGGCAACGAGCCTGGGAAGAAGCGCACTCCGACTTAGAGTGACCTTCGCCACCACACAAAGGACAGAGAGAGACAGTCCCGGAGCAGCGGAGGGCACCATGCCCAAACCTCCAGCACTTGTTGCAGAGCCGAGGAGAAGGAATGTACTCCTGGACAGAGCACCTGGCACCAGCAAGAATGACAGAGGGTGGAAGGGTCCTACCATCAAAGGTAATCTTCACAACCCGGAGGGGTTGACGGCGACTACCACGAGGGGGACGAGTAAACGTGTCCACCTGGAGAATAGAATGGCCCTGGGCAGCGAGGATATGTCGAATATCGTCGTGGCAGTCGCGTAGGTCCCGAACACCGGTCGCAACATGGGGCGGGAGCAAAATAGTGCCAACACTGGCATTCAACTGAACGTTCTTCGAGACCCGAACGGGGGTCTCGCCAAGGCAGGATAAGGCAGCCAAGCGGGAAGCAGCATCCTGAGAAGGAGCAGCAACGACACGTGTACCGAGACGAGTGGGGTTGAAAGTAATGGAGGCATCCACGGAATCAATGAGATGTCGATGGAGGGAGAAATCGTCAGGAGGCGCAGAATCAAGAGGGAGGAGATCAAAATATTTGGCCCACGAAGCGGGACCAAACAAGGCTTGATAGGTAGCAGAACTGGAAGGAATCGAGCGAGGGCGGCCGTGACGAAGACGGCGGTGAGAACCCCCAGAGAGAGAGGGGTTAAAAGGCGCAGTAGTTACAACTAGAGAAGGAGCCACGCCAGGGGACGAGGTAGTCACCACTGGGGGCTTGGGGCTCGACCCAACCACAGAGGAGGGAGGGGAGCCAGAGGAAGGAGTCAGAGAGGCCAAAGGAGGAGCAAGGTCGGGGCCCAATGCAGCGGAGGCTACAGAGCCCGGTCTTCCAATACGGACCGACTCGGGGGCTTGGTCGCCCACCCCACGAGCCTGAGAAGGTAAACCAGAAGAAGCCGAAGCAGGGGTAATCATCTTGACGAAAGAAATAATTCACTCACGAATGTGCCCCCACACCCACCATGGAGCCACAATTAGAGGCAGGACACCCAACAAGAAGCTATCGCCGATCCTGTCGGGGCCTCCTAGGGGTGCGTCGCGAGTATACGCCCCACAAACGCCACCTTAAGAAACCGACAGTCCGTCGAGATCGGGTTCAGTGACGAAGTGGGGATTGACAATAAAAGGTTCCCCTCGCTCTCGACGTCGGGTACTGCAGTTCTACGGGTGCATGAGTATGCCTCCTCAAGCACCCGGGCGTCAAAAGAGAAGAAGTCCAAGGGAAGAACCAGAACGAGCAAAAGGTCGGCAGGAAACGGCAAGCAGATAGGAGAAGAGGGGGGAGAAAAACGAAACAGAAGGAAAAGGAAAAGATGCCCAGCAGAATTGGAGAGGACGGCAGCAGGAGCACAAGGCTAGAAAAGGACAGAGGACTGTCCCAAGGAGCATCACACTCCGGCAGCCGCCCACTAAGCCCCCACACGGCGACAACGAGCTGAGCGGGGAGGGGGGAAAGGAATGGTATCCAACCCCTTGGACGGTCGGGGATTGAACGCCGACCTGCAAACATCTGTAAACACCGACGTCCGTAAACTTACATAATGACTGAAAAATTATGTAAACAAATGAGATGAACAAATTACCAAACCGAGGCTTCATTTTCAGAACGAACAATGACTTCAGGTGATTTGTTTAACGTGAAACCTAAGGCAGAGTATGCAGCCCGTCCTCATACACAAAAGGCCAAAGTCCATTCCATGCACTCGCCAAACCCCCCATTAATGAATTAAAAATGGTTTACACACGACTCGACTGTTGACGTCCGAACAGTTGATGTTCGAACCACAACGCTGTAAATGCTTCACTCACGTACTACAAATACAAATAATCGCCAACAGAACCTAAACTACACCTAACTATACACAGAATTATGTATAATATTAATTTATATATGAGAACAAACCAAATGTTTAATACACAGTATGTTAGAATTGAATTATGTATTATCCCTAGCAGTCAGGAATTGTACTTATTACACAGTATTAAACCGTACTGTCAATTCGGAGGATGGGTTGCAGCCTGAGCTCATGAGTGTCCCTTGCAGAGTAGTTAGGTTGAAGACTGGACGTATCATTCAAGTAGTAGTAGTGGTTTACTTGCTGGTGTCTAGGTGTTGCTAAGAGTCTGGTATTCATGCGACTTATTAAAGCTCTATATATATTAACGTGTGGCAGTGATCATAAGCCTACACACATTGAATTATTAATGTTGTCTGTACTTGTATATTTTATTTGTGCCCTTCACAGAGTAAACTGGTGTTCCATATTTTACTTTTTAACAGTGGTTTTACTTAATGATTCCTGGAGTTAGATATATGATAAGCGGCCAATAAGGATCTTTAGGAGGTGCTTTTGATAACTACTTGTGACAATGTCAGACCACGGAGGAAAAATGAAACAGGAAATTTCCTTAAGTACTTTCGTATATTAAATACATCTTCAGAAGGTGAAGATGCATCTTCACCTTCACCTTGCATCACCTTCTGAAGATGTATTTAATATACGAAAGTACTTAAGGAAATTTCCTGTTTCATTTTTCCTCCGTGGTCTGACATTGTCACATTCTTAATCACGTGTTTATTTTCGTGATATACACACATAACTACTTGTGTAAAGGAGGAAATGTATATGTTCTGTAATATGCTCTCAGAATGTTCGGTAATACGTTTATTGTTTGTGATGTGTGTGTATGTATGTATTAACACGATGTACTGAACGGGGTGAGAATAGCTTGAGCTACCTCATCCCTGTGTGTGTTTTACCTCGATAAACTTATTTCAATTTCAATTACAGGAACACGAGCTTGAGCAAGTGCGAGAGGTTAAGAGTCCAGTATCACCGGACTAGCGCACCTCCCTAACACCATCGCCACAATACCACCAAGGCCACACAAGACCGTGAGGGTAACATACCTGCCAAAACTGATAGGGAATATAAACACCAGGGACTCTACGTGTGCTACAAGAAGTCCTTCACATGCTCCAGAAATGGTAAAAGTATGCTAGATGTTAACTCCAACTAGTGTAAAGGAGATGAAGATAGGGCCAGGAGATAGAGAGACCACAAGGACATGTTATGACCACAAAAGGCACACACATCTACGGGAATGAGAATGAGACACTTTAGAGTGGATATAATTTCAGCATTAACAGAAGGAGATAACAGCATCAGCATATGGAAGACTGTCAAATATATGAACGCAATTTAAAACCCAAAACTTTGGACTGTCCAATACCATCTAAAAAAATACTGGTTCAGTAACAGGGTTGTTGATTTGTGGAACCAATTGCCGCGTAACGTGGTGGAGGTGGGGTCCCTCGATTGTTTCAAGCGCGGGTTGGACAAGTATATGAGTGGGATTGGGTGGTTATAGAATACGAGCTGCCTCGTATGGGCCAATAGGCCTTCTGCACTTACCTTTGTTCTTATGTTCTTATCTACACAGCCTATGTCAGCATACTAGAATACGCAGCACCGGCATGAAATATGCTCCTCGCAAAACATCAAACCTTTAAAATGTGCAAATTGAGTGGACTAAGCAACGAGGACAGGCTAATGGAAGTCAATTTGTCAACCTTAAAGGAGAGGCGGAGGGTAAAAATGGATATCGCTACATACACAATACTGAGGGGGGGGGGGTGAAGGGGAACAGCCCCTTTAAACTGAGAGAAAATGTGACAAGCTGACGTGAAAGAGTCCCTCACACCTCAAGCCATCTCCATCCACGCCACACACAGATAAAATACTAAGTCGTCTAGGTTAAAATATATACCATATATATAATAGGAGCAGCAGCAGCAGGCGAGGCAGCAGGAGCTAGAGCTGACTCTCCAGCAGGCAGTGTTAGGTAAGCCACAATAGCAGCAGCAGCAGCAGCAGGTGACCTGTAAGAGGACCTTCACCCCGCAGACACGGCCCGGGTCAACACTTATCGACACCTGCCTTTAATAAAAACTGGGAGGAGAGGCGTGAGTGTTAGTGCCATCCAGGTCCTGATGGCAGTCTCCCCCCCCCCCCTCACACCTGACCCCGGGGGTTACCTAGTCACCCGCAACACACAACCCGTACTATTGCTGGCAGGCAAACGCGCGCGCGTGTACACCAACCCCACCATCCCTGTAGGGTGGCGGGGATGGGGATGGAGCTTCGCGTCACTCCCCTTCATTAACACCATTACGGGTCTTGAAAGCCATCCTCTCCAAACTATCCATCCCTCTCATACCCCACCCACCTCGCCTAGCCTCTCTCCCCCTCCCCCCCTACCCCCAAAAAAATGTTCCCCACAATATGGACGTCGTCAGTCACGACTATAACCCTTAATACTGGTAAGATATGCAGTCAAACTGTACTTGCAAAATTATTGGTAATCTGGGCGTGTGAACGGGTACATACACCACAAACCCATCCCCCCCCCCTCCTCACACTTGCAGGCAGGTACCTGCCGTGTAGCGGCGGGCAGACGGGGCCTGCCGCTACGCAGGCCATTCACAGACAACTATCCGTCTCAGGGCTTGTCCGCCATCCTCCTAACAATGGAAAACGTAACACTGGGAGGCGGAACAATACGGCTCTCATCACCACCACCACACACATTGCTAGTATATACGTGCGTGTGTGTGTGTATATATATATATATATATGCGAACAAGCCTGAATGGTCCCCAGGACATATGCAACTGAAAACTCACACCCCAGAAGTGACTCGAACCCATACTCCCAGAAGCAACGCATCTGGTATGTACAAGACGCCTTAATCCACTTGACCATCACGACCGGACATAATGAGGTGATAGCCGAGGCTATTTGAACCACCCCACCGCCGGCACTCGGATAGTTATCTTGGGCATAGCATTTTACCAAATCACCTCATTCTTTGGGGCAACACGTGAGGAACACAAATGCGAACAAGCCTGAATGGTCCCCAGGACATATGCAACTGAAAAGAATGAGGTGATTTGGTAAAATGCTATGCCCAAGATAACTATCCGAGTGCCGGCGGTGGGGTGGTTCAAATAGCCTCGGCTATCACCTCATTATGTCCGGTCGTGATGGTCAAGTGGATTAAGGCGTCTTGTACATACCAGATGCGTTGCTTCTGGGAGTATGGGTTCGAGTCACTTCTGGGGTGTGAGTTTTCAGTTGCATATGTCCTGGGGACCATTCAGGCTTGTTCGCATTTGTGTTCCTCACGTGTTGCCCCAAAGAATGAGGTGATTTGGTAAAATGCTATGCCCAAGATAACTATCCGAGTGCCGGCGGTGGGGTGGTTCAAATAGCCTCGGCTATCACCTCATTATGTCCGGTCGTGATGGTCAAGTGGATTAAGGCGTCTTGTACATACCAGATGCGTTGCTTCTGGGAGTATGGGTTCGAGTCACTTCTGGGGTGTGAGTTTTCAGTTGCATATGTCCTGGGGACCATTCAGGCTTGTTCGCATTTGTGTTCCTCACGTGTTGCCCCAAAGAATGAGGTGATTTGGTAAAATGCTATGCCCAAGATAACTATCCGAGTGCCGGCGGTGGGGTGGTTCAAATAGCCTCGGCTATCACCTCATTATGTCCGGTCGTGATGGTCAAGTGGATTAAGGCGTCTTGTACATACCAGATGCGTTGCTTCTGGGAGTATGGGTTCGAGTCACTTCTGGGGTGTGAGATATATATATATATATATATATATATATATATATATATATATATATATATATATATATATATATATATATATATATATATATATATATATATATATATGTCGTACCTAGTAGCCAGAACTCACTTCTCAGCCTACTATTCAAGGCCCGATTTGCCTAATAAGCCAAGTTTTCCTGAATTAATATATTTACTATAATTTTTTTCTTATGAAATGATAAAGCAACCCTTTTCTCTATGTATGAGGTCAATTTTTTTTTATTGGAGTTAAAATTAACGTAGATATATGACCGAACCTAACCAACCCTACCTAACCTAACCTAACCTATATTTATAGGTAAGGTTAGGTTAGGTAGCCAAAAAAAGCTAGGTTAGGTTAGGTAGGTTAGGTAGACGAAAAAACATTAATTCATGAAAACTTGGCTTATTAGGCAAATCGGGCCTTGAATAGTAGGCTGAGAAGTGCGTTCTGGCTATTAGGTACGACATATATATATATATATATATATAAGTATATTTTGGTAGCAGTCTTTCCTGTAGACATATATTATTAAATATGACCGAAAAAGTAAGATTAATATTTCTAACACGAATTTTCTCTATTTTTCTTACGTTTCTTTTCACTGTTGATGGTAATTCAAAGATCAATTCTCCAAAATTCATTTTTATTTCTAGTCTGACGCCACACTTGAGCGCGTTTCGTAAAACTTATTACATTTTCAAAGACTTTAGTTTACAAACACACAACTGAAACTGAATAGAGCTTTACACATCTTCGAGTTTATATCTACATTTGGGTGAGGTGGATGAGGTGAAAAACTTTCAACAATGGGTATTGAATGGGTATTAAATTCAAACACAAGACAGAACACGAAACAATGGGTATTGAATGGGTATTAAATTCAAACACAAGACAGAACACGAAACAATGGGTATTGAATGGGTATTAAATTCAAACACAAGACAGAACACGAAACAATGGGTATTGAATGGAAGTAATTGTAGGGATAACGTTTCTACTGACAATATTTTCAGGACCCTTTCCTCCGTTTTATGGGCTGTGGAAAAGAAGTTCCTGTAAAATAGTCTAATAGGGGGTATAGGTGTTGTGTTAGTTGTCTCTTCAGAGGTTGCATGGCGTTTCACTTTCCTTCTTATGATGTCTTCCATGAAACCATTGGAGAAGCCGTTGTTGACTTTTCCACAGCCCATAAAACGGAGGAAAGGGTCCTGAAAGATATTGTCAGTAGAAACGTTATCCCTACAGACAAAAATCAGAAGATACAACTGACGATTTACTATAAAACCAGAAAAACGGCCAGCCTACTCATGAGAAACTCTCCAGACACAAAGCAGAACGCTTTAAAAAGAGACCAACGTCGTCTATGCCTTCAAATGCCCTCTTGGGGACTGTAAGCCTCAAAAAACCCAGTATATAGGCAAGACAACAACATCTCTTTCCAGGCGTTTAACGATGCATAAGCAACAGGGCTCCATTAAGGAACATATAATCTCTTCCCACAAACAAACCATCACCAGAGAAATCTTAGCAAACAACACAGAAATCATCGATAGATACAGCGATAGCAGGCGGCTTGACGTCTGCGAGGCACTACACATCAAGAAGTCAACACCAGCAATCAACAGCCAATTAATGCACAACTATATTCTACCCACTTCAAGACTCCGCTCCAATATAGAAGCATCAAGAAATATGGACCAATAGGCTTTCTACAATTACTTCCATTCAATACCCATTGTTTCGTGTTCTGTCTTGTGTTTGAATTTAATACCCATTCAGTACCCATTGTTTCGTGTTCTGTCTTGTGTTTGAATTTAATACCCATTCAATACCCATTGTTGAAAGTTTGTTTTCACCTCATCCACCTCACCCAAATGTAGATATAAACTCGAAGATGTGTAAAGCTCTATTCAGTTTCAGTTGTGTGTTTGTAAACTAAAGTCTTTGAAAATGTAATAAGTTTTACGAAACGCGCTCAAGTGTGGCGTCAGACTAGAAATAAAAATGAATTTTGGAGAATTGATCTTTGAATTACCATCAACAGTGAAAAGAAACGTAAGAAATTATATATATATATATATATATATATATATATATATATATATATATATATATATATATATATATATATATAATTAAACTTTTTTGTAACAGTTTAAATATATATATATTTAAACTGTTACAAAAAAGCAGTTACATATTGGGTACAAAGATGATTATCATAAGTTGTCGAGTTCCTCCAGCTCCTCAGATGGCAGGCAGGAACCCTGGATGTAGTGTGCAATTCCCCCTCTGTATCGCCACGCTGAGGCGCTGGAAAAAGAAGCTGGCAGCTCTAGGGTCCTTTGTTGTTTCAATTAGCCTAGAACCCAGTTCCTTAAAAAAACTGGTGGCACTCTTACCCCAGGCACCGATTGTCTCAGAAGCAATGACGACAAAATTGTAGTGGTGATCCAGTTCTCTGCACCTACGGGACTTGGCTGATTCCCTGTGTGTGGCAGCGCCATCCGGTTGTGCAACCCTGAAGTCAATGTAGGTGTTAGCCAGGGTTGTTTCACACGTGTAGTCCCATACCAACTGCTTGCTTCAGTCTCTGTTCGATTTCTTCAATCTCCCTGTTTAAATTATTCCTCCTTTGTATGGAAAGTCGTGTCTGCTTCAGTATTTGCGTTAACTTTTTTCTTCTTTTGTAGTGTCGTCTGCGTTCTCTTTCTACGTTCGACCTCTTTCTGGATTTCCTCAAAGGAACATTTTTCGAGTTGAACTCAAGTAGTCATTTGTTGGATCAGTCACACACTCACTCTCTCACCCTTCTACTCTCTCTCTCTCTCTCTCACTGTGTATTTACTATTTGTATCTACAATATCGAGTTATTAGCTCTTGGACCCAGCCTGTCTAATTTTTCCTCTATTTTTTCTACATATATTTCTCTCTAACCAACCTCGACCAGGAGACCTGGTCGAAGACCGGGCCACGGGGACGTTGAGCCCCGAAATCATGGCAAGGTCCCACCCACCAGCTACGAAAGCCATCACCGCCACAAACATGAATAACAAGCCAGACGGCTCAATAACAGTCCGGCGTGCAGGAGACGAGTGCAGTACATCATACAGAAACACCTGTGTAACACCACATGAATCACTACTAATGACAACACAACCAACACCACCACTTACGGCAAGAGCAACACACGCAAGAAGGCCCTTCGTTAAGTACCAATCTCAGAGATGTGTTTTATATCGTGCACCAGCAAGTTTCTCGGCGTGGCACAGTAAAGCGGGATTATATTAAGCAAAGCTGCAACGGCCCAGACGCGCCCTCTGAACACCTTAACGTTTACCGCAGCTCTCAGTACTGCCTCCACACAATACACCTGGTTGATGGGGTTCTGGGAGTTGTTTTACTCCCCAAACCCGGCCCGAGGCCAGGCTTGACTTGTGAGAGTTTGGTCCACCAGGCTGTTGCTTGGAGCGGCCCGCAGGCCCACATACCCACCACAGCCCGGTTGGTCCGGCACTCCTTGGAGGAATACCAGTTGTGCACATGGCAGTTATAACGATACTCTACCACACTGGGCGGTTATCTCCTGGGAAAAGATGTCATCAAGCATCCACACATACAAAAAAGCCTTTGTACACAAACTATATCTTACAAGTTTGTTGTATCATCGGGCAACAGCACGTTGCCAAGGTAACCAATCAAGGTAAAATATTATTGACCCATACGTGGCAGCTCCTATTTATATCGCCCCAAACTAATTCATGGATATGTCTACCCTACGCTTGAAACAATCATGGACTCCGTCTATTATGAAGACTAAACCACCCACCAGACGATGAGACGACCACGACGTTTCGGTCCGACCTGGACCATTATCAAGTTGCTTTTGTCACAATCTACTTGAGAATGGTCCAGGACGGACCGAAACATCGTCGTGTCCTCATTTTTTTTTTTTTTTGAGATATATACAAGAGTTGTTACATTCTTGTACAGCCACTAGTACGCGTAGCGTTTCGGGCAGGTCCCTGGAATACGACCCCCACGAAGATTAATTTTTACAACTAAGTACCCATTTTACTGTTGAGTTAAAGCAGAGGCTACAGTTAAGGATTTGCGCCCAGTAAATCCTCCCCGGCCAGGATACAAACCCATGACAAAGCGCTCGCGGAACGCCAGGCGAGTGTCTTACCACTACACCACGGAGACTGGTGAACGGAGACGCATCATCTTCTAATGTGTGGTTTAAGTATTCATATCTTCAACCACGTTATTGTGACTCATCGTCTGCCTACTTCTATTATGTTACCTGGTAATTGGTTCCACAAATAAAGAACCCTGTTTCCAAACCTCTTATCTTTTTTAATCAGTCGTTCATATGGCACTGTAACACACGTTGTGCCGAAGTCAACGTTCACATCACCACAAACCTTTCTACCATCAACTGCCTCAATTATTCTGGAATTGAATGATAGCAAATTTGTCAAACAAGAGAATCATTAATTTATTTTGTTAGAAGATGAAGACAAATGGTTTTTGCAATTATCGATTCAAGCATCTCCCCCGCCCCCTTTTGGACGTTAAGCTAAGGCCGATAGTTCGACGCAAGTGATCTATCTCCTTTCTTGAAAAATTGGTACCACATTAGCAACCTCCACGACGCTGGCACTGCCTCAATAATGATTTATTAAATATGGTAGACAATGGCTCACAAAGCTCCTCTTTGCAGACTTTAAGCTCCTTGGCAAACACTTCGTCTGGCCCTGGGGATGTGTTTGGCTTGGGGCTTTTTCCATTTGTTTAATAGCATCCTCCCTGGTAACTATTAAACTAGTCAACCTGTCTTCTTCGACGCCAATATAGACTTGTTTGACTGAAGGCATAATGTTAAATTCTTCCTTAGTAAATACAGACAAAGTATTTACTGAAAATACTGTTCATCGCCGTCATGAACAGTTATCTGACCTGTCAGTTTTTAATAACATACCTAATCTTTCCCTAATTTTTGTTCGATATAATTTAATGATAAAAGTTTTCATTGTATTATATATGATTGCGATTTCATGTTATTTGAGTCAAAACGACCATAGAAATTTGATCAAACTAATCTATCTGAACCTCACATAAACTAGCATAATTAAGTCATTATATCAAGTTCCTAATATATTATTATTGTTAGAAAAGAACCAACTTTGAAACAAAATATTTTAAAACACCGAAAATTGTTCTGACCATTATGCAAATTAGGGCCTTACATACTAGGCCAAGTAGTGTAATTCTGGCTATTACGCACCATAATTTATATAAAATAAATTTTATTATATATATATATATATATATATATATATATATATATATATATATATATATATATATATATATATATATATATAAAAGTTTGTGAGGGTACCACCTCTGGTGCCAATGTGGGGACCCATAGCCTCGGCGAAGAAAATAAAAAGTATTCAGAGGAGACCTTGTGGTTTCTCACTGAACACTAATATTATCTTCTACCACCCCCATTCTTTTGTATGTACACATATATATTTACTTTATTTGAACTTTGTTACAAAAAAGGAGTTACATATGGGTTACAAAGATAGGTTGTCATAGGTTGTCGAGTTCCTCCAGCTCCTCAGGATGGCGGGCAGGAACCCTGGATGCAGTGCGCATTTCCCCTCTGTATCGCCACACTGAGGCGCTGGAAAAGAAAGCTTGCAGCTCTCGGGTCCCTTGTTGTTTCAATGAGCCTAGAACCCAGTTCCTTCAAAAAACTGGTAGCACTTTTACCCCAAGCGCCGAGTGTCTCAGAAGCGATGGGGACAATATATATATATATATATATATATATATATATATATATATATATATATATATATATATATATATATATATATATATATATATATAATATTTAGTTTATTTTATATTTAGTTTTCCGTTTTACACCGAGGTTTATATTAGTTTTTGTATAATAATACCTAGTTTAGATTTGATTAGTTTAGGTTAGGCTAGGTTATTTAAACTAGGCTGTTTGAATAAGCTAGATTAGCTAAACTAGGCTACTTAAGCTATGTTAGGGTTTGATAAAAGTTAGGCTAGCCTATGTGTAAGGTTAGGTTTGACCAGTTTTAACACAATGTGTGATGCAGTGTAGGAAATATGTCTTAAAAATGCAGACCACTTGCTCTAATAACTCCCCCTATAGCCTTCCCTTTACCTCTCCCTTTTTACTCCAATTACCAAAAATTTAACCAAGCTTCCTTAATTTATAACATGAATTCTCATAGCCTGGACATTCAAATTAATGTGTCAATTAAAAGACAAATTTAACCATTTGTGAAGAAAGACATGGAACTTTTGTTGACAAATTGTGGTGTGGCTGGCAGTGATGAAGCGACGCCTACCACCACTCACGCCAGAGGTACAACCGCCAGCCCCCTACCACCACTCACGGCAGAGGTACAACCGCCAGCCCCCTACCACCACTCACGGCAGAGGTACAACCGCCAGCCCCCTACCACCACTCACGGCAGAGGTACAACCGCCAGCCCCCTACCACCACTCACGGCAGAGGTACAGCCGCCAGCCCCCTACCACCACTCACGCCAGAGGTACAACCGCCAGCCCCCTACCACCACTCACGCCAGAGGTACAACCGCCAGCCCCCTACCACCACTCACGCCAGAGGTACAACCGCCAGCCCCCTACCACCACCAACCCGTTCTCGCAAATTTAATAAGTCAATATTGACTTATTAAATATGTGCATAGGTGACATACTAAACATAATAGATACCCTTAAAAAGATTCATAGAAAACACCGACCTTACCTAACCTTGTTAGTATCTTAAGATAAGCATCTTATTGCTTCGTAATTACAATTATTACCTAACCTATAATAGGTATAAGTTAAGTAATAATTGTAATTACGAAGCAATAAGATGCTTATCTTAAGATACTAACAAGGTTAGGTAAGGTCAGTGTTTTCTATGAATCTTTTTAAGGGGTATCTATTATGTTTAGTATATCACCTATGCACGTAGTTAATAAGTCAATATTGACTTTACGAATTTGCGAGAACGGGTTGCCACCACTCACGCCAGCCCCCTACCACCACTCACGGCAGAGGTACAGCCGCCAGCCCCCTACCACCACTCACGCCAGAGGTACAACCGCCAGCCCCCTACCACCACTCACGCCAGAGGTACAACCGCCAGCCCCCTACCACCACTCACGGCAGAGGTACAACCGCCAGCCCTCCTTGGTACCTCTACACCAAGACCTTCGCGCTCTCCCTTGGTACTGTCACCACTTCTTTCCCTTGATACCACCGCCTCATTTCCTCCCGGGTTTAAGATAAATTAGCGTTTGATAAATAAAGTTTAATCCTTTCACCCCTGAACATGACATTATATCCAACACGACGCTAGGTTCTGGTGACGGGCGAGAAGAGACGGGGTGACGGGCGAGAAGAGACGGGGTGACGAGTTTTCTCACTTAATCATCCTGAAGCTTTGAACGTTATCGTCTGATTTAATCACACACGACATGTTGGCAATCTTTCACACTTGGCTGAGCCGTGAGGCATCTCGTCTCGCCCTGATATGAAACACGATGTTAAGATAAAAAGCTCTTGCTAAATATGTATGTGTTGAGAGAGCACACATTCCTAGCAACTGCCACAATTTGCCAAGTTGTGAGGCCAGAGGTGTGAGCCAAGCGCACTTCTATATGACAACCCTGTCAGCCGCTCCACAACTACCTCCTCTTCAAACACTCATAGAAATCTGTTATCCCTTACATCTTAAAACACATCTTACGCAAATATCATTAACAAAAAAGGGTTCAAAGACACACTACTAAGACTGCACAAGCTACTATGTGGCTTACGGAACTTCAAAACAAGAGCTACGAGAAGAGGCTTGAGGCGCCAAATATGCCAAAGCTAGAAGACAGAATTAAAAGAAGAAGTATGTTTACCACATAAACAGTGACAAGCAACGCACTTGACGAAGATAATTTTTGCAAACCTGCAACTTCAAGAACAATACAGATATAGATTCAAGCTAAGGAAACAATACGAAATTTCTCTTTTGCAGAGCCAAATACTTGGGCTGGAAGGTAAAGCGACGGTCTCGCTTCTTGCAGGTCTGCGTTCAATCCCTGACCGTCCAGGTGGTTGGACGGTCGGGGATTGACCGCTGAATGATGCCTGATGATGGGATGGTACAGTGGGGATTCCTCCCCCCCCCCCGTCCCATCCCAAATCCTTATTCCTTTCCCATTGCATATAGTCCTAATGGCTTGGCGCTTTCCCATAATAGTTCCTTTTCCTTCTCTTGTAGAGGTATTGACGGGTGGAAGAATTTAAATAAGATAGATTAGATAGGAAAAATTATTAGTACTGTAGCTCGAAAGCGTTATTTTCCTAATAATCTTTGTCATATAAGAACATAAGAAGAAAGGTAACGGCAGAAGGCTTATTGACACACGAGGCAGCTCCTATGGGCCTATGAGGGCTACTCTAGCGCGGGAGACATCTCCCGCCACGCAGGGTGCAGTCGCACCTCCACAGATTTCCAGCATCATCTATTGATACTGGTAATGGCTCAAAAGGACCACCACTTACGGGCTATTCATGCCCGTGCCACCTTTTGGGTGGCTTAATCTTCATCAATCAATCAATCGGCTACTCTAGTGTTCGATTGAACACTGGGCGTAGCTCTCATCCTGTAACACAACCTGTCCTTATCAACGAAGATCAAACCCTCTTTCATTCAGCCGTCTAGTCCCCCCCCCCCCCCGCTCCCGTTTATGAATGAAAAACGCTTTGCACCCAACTGATGGACGTCCTGTCGTCCTCTATTCCAATCGCAAGTCTATAAATGTTTCACCCACATGAGGCATTTACAGACCACCACATAAAACACACAATTTGCCAAGAGAACCAAAACTCTTAACATTTGCTTAACTATACATTGAATTTTATTAAATAATAACATTAATTTATACAAGAACAAGTCTGTCGACGAGTCACAAGGTGGCTGAAGGTTTGATGACCAAACCGCACACCAGGAGACGAAGAACGACATCTCGGTACATCATGGACCATTATCAAGTATCACATACGAATTGATAATGGTCCGGGACGGACCGAAACATTATCGTTTCTTCGTATGTGGTTTGGTCATCAAGGAACAAGCCTATTTTTATTTCACAGTACTGTACATTAAAATTGATGAACGCATCTCTAGGGACGGTCGCTGCTCTACCGAGCCTGGGGTCAGATTCACAAAAGCACTTACGCAAGCACTTACGAACCTGTACATCTTTTCCCAATCTCTGGCGACTTTGTTTACAATTATTAAACAGTTAATGAGCTCCGAAGCACCAGGAGGCTGTTTATAACAATAACAACAGTTGAATTGGGAAGTTTCATGCTTGTAAACTGTTTAATAAATATAACCAAAGCCGTCAAAGATTGAGGAAAGATGGACACGTTCCAAAGTGCTTGCGTAACTGCTTTCGTGAATCTGGCCCCTGGCCTCAGGATAGGTTGCACCACCACCAGCGACGACACAGCTCAGAAAGCTCCAGGATTATCTTATCATTACCTAGATTGTAGTGCAGGATAAAGGTGTGTACATGGTGTCCCAGATACTAAAATATACACCAAAGTCTGTAATAGGAAAGTGAAGTTACAAATATTGAAGACAAAAACGATATACAAACCTGATAAACTTTGAGCAAGCGCTACCAGAAGCAGACGACAATCAACAGTAGCAGACTTGACTCAACCTGTTCTCTCAACAAGAAAATTTCGAAGGTTTAACTGAAGAACAAATAAGAAGGGTTGCTTGGCTGGTTAGTGATTTGCTAAAGATTCATGAAGCAACATTTTTTACTCTATGTACAGTGAATGAAAATCTTTTAAAGTAAAATTGTCCTTCTACAAAGTATTTTGCAACAACAGAAGTAAGTTACTGGCTTGACTGATATGGTAAGGAGGCAGGACCAAATTAAGGTTCTAGTGAAAAAAGAGACTTGGGAAAACAAAAGAGACGAATTTAAAGAAGTTAAACAGAAAGATAGATATATTTTGAGAAAACGTGTATTAAAGCTAGCCAAAATTAGGAGTTCGGCAACAAATTCCTGGGTAACTCTGATGGAAGAAGTTACTAAAGGATAAGAAAAGTGTAAAGAGGAAATAAATGAAACATGCACAAGTCGTGAAGGAGAAAAACAATCCAAGAAGTATGTTTGGAAGTCAAACACAAATGAGCAGTCAGGAACTGACAATAAACAAGCAATTGGGTAAGAACTTGTAGCGAGTAATCCTTATACTCGCTCCATTATCTCATTATCTTAATGGCGTAACTAATTAGCACTAACTACACAAGCTATAATACTATCCCTAATTACTGGTAACAGTTCTCACATCCTCCTATCCTAGTAGAGAAAGGTGAGGTGTAGTCACCAAATATAAGGAAGCGATATCAGAATAGACAACCACACCATCTGGTCACCATTTGATCCTGGAGACATCTCCCGTCACGCAGGGTGCAGTCGCACCTCCACAGATCTCCAGTATCATCTATTGATACTGGTGATGGCTCAAAAGGGGCCACCACTTACGGGCTATTCATGCCCGTGCCACCTGTTGGGTGGCTTCATCTTCATCTTAACACATTCACAAGGGAGACATCTCCCGTCATGCAGGGTGCATTCGCACCTCCACAGATCTCCAGTATCAGCTCCTGATACTGGTAATGGCTTAAAATGGCCACCACTTACGGGCTATTCATGCCCGTGCCACCTTTTGGGTGGCTTAATCTTCATCAATCAAGAAGATATGCCACACTTGGTCCGGGAGACATCTCCCGTCACGCAGGGTGCAGTTGCGCCTCCACAGATCTCCAGTATCATCTTTTGATACTGGTAATGGCTCGAAAGGGCCACCACTTACGGGCTATTCATGCCCGTGCCACCTCTTGGGTGGCTTAATCTTCATCAATCGAATAGACAACAGTACAATTTCCAGTCAAGACTGTAGCACTCGGCGTAGGCAGTTCTAATCGACCCCAAGACGCTACAGCTTCGACACAACAGGCAGCAGACTAGGACCCCATCCAGCTACAACGCTCTCCCACAGAGCTCCGCGACTCTGGCCCACACTCAGCTCTCTGCTCTGCTCCAAGCTCCGTCTCAACATCTATGACACTGCTGTATCCAGGACTATTAAATAAATATGAAACTCACTAAACACTGTATCTAACCTACCCAACAACGTAACATAATCGTACGTTACAAACTGGTTACCAACAGTAAATTAGTACTGAACACTTGATAGAAGTCTATAATAATCTTTGGGTGTTTAGGAGGCGGCGATATTATCTAGAATGGAAAGAACAGCAAAAGAGGAAAACAAAATTTAGAAAATAGTAGATTCAGGCAATGGCCTCTCAAACAAAGGAAAATCATTGATTTTTAGAGTACTGTATAGGCAAATATGTAAAAGGTAAGACTCGCCACATAAGGGTGACGTTAAATGGAGTGAATCAAATGACAGAAGTACTGTATTTGGTACTTCTGCCAGAAGCTAGTGAGATGGTACTTGGGAAGCCGGTGAGATGGTACATGAACAGACAACACAAACGAGGAAAGGGGGGGGAGGCAGGCGCACCGCTCCTGTGCCAGGTAAGTTCACTATGGGCTCATCATAGCCTGTGCTACTTGCCCTGCTCCTGTGCCAGGTAAGTTACGGGCTCACCATAGCCCATGCTACTTGGAACTTGTTCCGAGTAGCTGAATCTATAACAACAACAACGAGGAAAGGGGGAGTGAAAGGCAAAGAGGGAGGGAATATACTCCTGAAAATGCTAAATACTAACATAGCGTAAGGTAAAATAAAAAAATGTGGTTAAATTATATGATACAAGCCCAAGATGCCAGATAGTTACACAAGCAGACAAAACTGCAAGTAAAAATTTTAAATAGGGTGGTATTCCAAATGGCCTTCACCATTTGGAGACATGATGAAGATCGTGAAGGTGGAGGAACCACTAAAGGCAGGATAATTATTACTTGACAACCTTCAAGAAGTAGACATAATGCCAATGAAGATCTCCAATCAGAATAAACTGATGGCCATTACTGCCTACAGTCCAACAAGCAACACATGGACTAAAGAACAACTAAATGACAAAAGAGAGGGGCCCTTACAATAAAGATCAATACATCATTATTAGTGAAAATGAGATCCAGCATGTTCTCCTTCCTAGTTGGTTCTACTATTTGCTGGTTTATGGCAAATCCGTCGCACATCCGTCGCAAGTCATTTGCATGTGACTGTTCATTTAGGCTGCGTCCCAAAATTCTCTCTGATACAACTGTATTAGCTGGTGTCTTCAACCTATGGCACCTGAAGTGGAAGTCCCCAAGCTGGATGATGTTTGGTGCTGGATTTGTGAGGTTTTCTAAGCAGTGTTCTATTTTCATTAGTTGTTCTTTAAACTGCTGATGATTTGCCTCCAGTGACTTGTATACAAGGACAATAACTACATTTAAGATCTTTATTTTGATTATCAGCACTTATATTGGCAATTTAAGTGATTCATTATCCATATAAGGAACTAATAATGGTTTTCTAAAAGCTTTGAAAGTCATTAGTTTATACCAAGTAACCAAAATAATGCATGCCTTGTTTCACTATATTTGCAAAGCATAATCAAGGGCTAAAAAAAAATTCTAATCAAGGGTTAGAAAAATGCAAGTGGAAATGTATCAAAGAAATATATCACAAATACTGATATGAAATTTTCCAATAAATTAACTCTGTATTTTTACAATTTAATAATACAGTACCTACTGTACTTTTAATAACCCATTTACAACATTATATTTACAACTACAATACTTTTCATAGCACAAAGCTGTTGAGAAGAATGTTTATCTGATAATACACTGGTAAGTGCTCTTCAGTATTTGCTAGCACAAGATGAAAAATAAGTACATAAGGATATACAGCACTTCCACAAACATTTTTATTTGCCAACATTCAGGGTATAATAAACATGCAAATCTAACAAAATGCACTTCATAGATGGCCTCTTACATGAGGCAAATGCAGGTGTTTACAGCCCTAATGGAAATTCACACCAAGGACTACCACGATTGTGAAATATGGATTTACGAGTACAATCTTTTCAGATATGACAGGAAACACAGGCTACAGGGTGGGGTCAGCCTGTACATCAAGGACACACTCATCTGCACTGAGCTGCTAAACACCCCAAACGATATGGTGGAAGTGCTGATAATCAAAATAAAGATCTTAAATGTACAGTAGTTATTGTCCTTGTATACAAGTCACTGGAGGCAAATCATCAGCAGTTTAAAGAACAACTAATGAAAATAGAACACTGCTTAGAAAACCTCACAAATCCAGCACCAAACATCATCCAGCTTGGGGACTTCCACTTCAGGTGCCATAGGTTGAAGACACCAGCTAATACAGTTGTATCAGAGAATTTTGGGATGCAACCTAAATGAACAGTCACATGCAAATGACTTGCTACGGATGTGCGACGGATTTGCCATAAACCAGCAAATAGTAGAACCCACTAGGAAGGAGAACATGCTGGACCTCATTTTCACTAATAATGATGAATTGATCAGGAACATAAAGATTATAAATACCTGTTACTCAGATCACAACTTAATTGAAGTTCTGACAAGCATGGGGAATAGACCATTCAATACCCATCCCGATTCCCGGTGGAGGAGATTTGAGCAAATTCAATCTCAATAATAAACAGATAAACTGGGAGCAAATAAACCAAGACTTCACTAATAATAAAGCTGGGAAGAACAGCTAGAAAATGCAAACCTGAACCAGTGCCTGGAAAAAAGTAAGCTCAGTAGCACTAGAAATATGCTCAAACCACAAACCCCTAAGGAAAAAAAAAAAGATGAGATGCAGATTGGAACGCGAACGTCATTCCCTCTATAGGCAAAGAAAACGAATCGTGGAACAACTGGAGAGTTGCACCCTATCTCAAGAACGGCAAAAAAGGTTAGGTAGCGAAATAGAAACAATTGAACTAAAGTTACAAGAATCATACAAAACCCATGAGAGGCAAAGAGAGCAAAAGGCCATCAGTGAAAGAGAGAAATCCAAAATATTTTTTTCTTATACAAAAATCAAGATAAAAAACTACATCTAATATCGGGTCCCTGCGAAAGAGAGATGGAACTTTCACAGATGACAACAAAGAAATGAGCGAAATACTGAGGAATCAGTACGACTGTTTTCAGGGAGCCACTAAACACACTAAAGATTGATAACCCAAATGAATTTTTCTTGGATATGATACAAACATTAAATCATATATCAGATGTCACCCTATCCCCACTGGATTTTGAAGAAGCCATAGACAGTATGCCTATGCACTCTGCACCAGGCAATGATTCTGGAACTATATTCAAGAACTATAAAAAAAACACTACCAGTATTGCAGGCCCTTCACATTCTTTGGAGACAAAGCCTAGATACTGTACTGGCTTTATCCCTGACATATTAAAAACAACAGAGATAGCACCACTCATAAAGGAGGAAATAAGGCAGAGGCAAAAATATTGCAGACCAATAGCACTAACATCGCACATCATAAAAATCTCCTGAGTGCTAAGAAGTAAGATCACAAAATACATGGAATCACAGCATCTCCATAACCCCGGACAACATGGTTTCAAAACAGGGAGCTCTTGCCTATCACAGTTGCTGGACCACTATGACATGGCATTAGATGCCATGGAAGACAAAAAAAATGCTGATGTAATTTACACAGATTCGCAAAAGCCTTCAACAAATGTGACCATGGTGTTATTGCACATAAAATGCGTTCAAAATGAATTACTGGAAAAATAGGCAGATGCATCTACAATTTCCCAACTATTAGAACCCAATGCGTAATAGTCAAAATAAAATCCAGTCCATCAACAGTGAAGACCTCAGTCCCCCAGGGTACTGTGCTTGCTCCAGTACTTTTTCTCATCCACATATCGGACATACATAAGGACACAATTTATAGTACTTTATCATCCTTTGCAGATGACACTGGGATTTTTATGAGAGCAGATAACAGAGGACATGGCAAACCTCCAATCAGACGTAAATCAGGTCTTTCTATGGGCTACAGAAAATAATATGGTGTTTAATGAAGTTCCAGCTCATGCGCTACGGAAAAAAGGAAAATATAAAAATGGAAATCACGTACAAATCGTGTCAAATCAAGTCAAATCATAACATAGAACAAAAAGGCAATGCAAAGGCTTTAGGTGTATTCATGTCGGAAGACCTTATATTTAAAGAACACAATAAAGTAGCCGTGACAACTGCAAGAAAAATGACAGGTTGGATAACAAGAACCTTCCACTCTAGAGATGCTATACCGATGATACTTTTCAAGACGCTAGTGCTCTCTAGAGTGGAATACTACTGCACAATGACAACCCCTTTCATAGCTGGAGAAATTGCTGACCTGGAGAGCATGCAGAGATCCTTTACTGCTAGAATCCACTCAGTGAAACATCTAAACTATTGGGACTGACTAAAGAGCCTAAATCTGTATTCTCTTGAATGCAGACGGGAGAGATACATAATAATTTACACATGGAAAATAGCAGAGGGGCTGGTCCCAAACCTGCACACAGAAACATCACATGAGACCAGAAGGTATAGTAGAATGTGCAGAATACCCCTGTTGAAAAGCAGAGGTGCAACAGTTACTCTGAGAGAGAACTCTATCAACATCAGAGGCCCGAGACTGTTCAACACGTTTTCACTACACATAAGGGGCATAACTGACCGATCCCTCACAGTGTTCAAAAGAGAATTTGACAAACACCTCCAAAGAATACTTGATCAACCAGGCTGTGACTCATACGTCAGGCTGCGAGCGTCGCGTCCAACAGCCTGCTTGACTAGTCCAGCAACAAGGAGGCCTGGTCGCCAAGCCCTGAAATCACCTCAAGGTAACCTCAAATTAAGATAGGCAATTAGAATGTGGTAAGCAATACTTCTATGATCATAAATCTTATATCTGTGAACACTAGATATCCACATATGTGAGCGAGTACCACAGGGTTCAGTTCTTGGACCGGTAATGTTCATTGTCTACATAAACAATCTACCAGATGGAATACAGAATTATATGATCATGTTTGATGATGATGCTAAGATAATAGGGAAGATAAGAAACCTGGATGATTGTCATGCCCTTTCAAGAAGACCTGGACAAAATAAGTATATGGAGCACCACTTGGCAAATGGAATTTAATGTGAATAAATGCCATGTTACTGAATGTGGAATTGGAGAACATAGCCCCACACAACCTACAAATTATGTGAGAAATCTTTAAAGAATTCCGACAAAAAAAGGATCCAGGGATGGTTCTAGATAGAAAATTGTCACCTGAGGACCACATTAAGAACATTGTGCGAGGAGCCTATGCTACACTTTGTAACTTTGGAATTGCTTTTAAATACATGGATGGAAAAATACTTAGAAATTGTTCACGACTTTTGTTAGACTAAAGCTGGAATATGCAGCGGTTGTATGGTGCCCATATCTTAAGAAGCACATCAACAAACTGGAAAGACATGCCACTAAGTACCTCCCAGAACTGAAGGACAAGAGCTACGAGGAGAGGTTAGAGGCATTAAATATGCCAAAACTAGAAGATAGAAGAAAAAGAGGCGTTATGATCACTATGTACAAAATAGTAACAGGAATCGATAAAATTGATAGGGAGAAATTCCCGAGACCTGGAACTTCAAGAACAAGGTCATAGATTTAAACTAACGAAACAAAGCTACCGGAGAAATATAAGAAAATTCACTTTTGTAAACAGAGTGGTAGACGGTTGGAGCAAGTTAGGCGAGAAGGTGGTGGAGGCTAAAACCATCAGTAATTTTGAATTGTTATACGTACAAAGAGTGCTGGGAAGACGGGACACCACTAGCATAGCTCTCATCCTGTTGCTACACTTAGGTAATTACACTTAGGTAATTACTAAAATTAATGCACTATGCTGTATTCTACTGCAGGCTAAAGCTATCACTTCTGAAATCTATTGCTAAAATCAAATACGGTAATTATTATAGAAACTGTACAGTACTGCATAAAGTCTCATATATAGGTTGTAAGTTCAAGTACATGAAAATAATTTGCTGCTGCTGTTTTTGCATATAATATTTACAAATATTTCATATGAAATGTTTTATTTAAACATATTACTCAGGGTTTCTAACTTCATATAAATACATGAATTTATAAAGAATACTGGCTCTGAGTTTTCCGAGAACAAATGCATTTTAAATTTTGTTTCAATGGTCATAAATTTCTATACCTGCATATAGTTTCCTGATGTCAAAGACAGGAAGCCTGTTAAGGTTAATGATTTCCTCCTAGACCAATTACTGATCTTTCCAAAGTTGCAACCCACAACAGTTTCTCCAACTTCTGGGTTCCTCTCCTACTTTCCTGCTAGGTGAACAGAGGCATCTGTTATGATCTGGCCCCTATAGTTGCATGTACGAGCCAGTATTGTATGGAGATCCGAATACCAGATTGTTTACATACATGCTGTAAGGACCCTTAGGTTAATTATTATTGTGATAACATATATTCACACATTACAGGGCTGTGAGAATGGTACTGGGGAAATTAGAGTTAGTTATATAAGCTAGGTTTAAGGAAAGTGTTTTTATGTCTGTAGGGATAGGTAGACATTTTGGCTTCTTATTTGAACATGGTGGGCTGTTAGTCCCTGCCAGATGTAAAATAAGTGGATGCTCCTAGCTAGTTAGATACACTAGCTAGACTACAATAGATACACTTCACTACATTAGATACTACTACACTAAGATCCAAATGAGCCACAGGGGTGTTAGAAAGAATGTTTTCATTGTAAGTAGTTAACAGAGTGAATGCATTAGGCAGTGATATGGTGGAGGCAGATTCCATTCACAGTTTCAAATATAGATAAGATAGAACCCAGTAGGCTTAGGAATCTGAACACCTGTCGATTGACAGTCGAGAGGCGGGACTAAAGAGGCAGAGCTCAACCCCTTGCAAGCACAACTAGGCGAGTACACTGTGGTGATAATTTGTGTAAGTGTATTGTAAAGCTAGGATGTTATATTTATACTAGGAATTGAATGTTGGCAATTTAATATTATATTTAGAGATCAAGTATATTTTTACTGGACGGCGAGTTGGATCGAGCGAGCACCCAGAGTGGTGGGTTGCCGGCCAACTCTGTCTTCTTGTCTGGGAAGGACATCACGGCTGGACGTGGTTAATGAGGCTTCCTCCTTTTTACCTCCTTTCCTCCTCTAGTTTCTCAAGGTTTATTACCAAGATAAATACCTCTCTGTTTACGTGCCACCCTTCTGTTTTAAGGGTGTGTGTATTATCCTGGTTACACACACATCTTGTCTGTGTTACCCTGGTTAGAACCTGGAGATTCATGTAACTAAACCCAGGTCCTGGCCAGAGAAGCATGCGTCTGATATACATCCATATTTAGGGTAAGCGAAACGTAGACTTTACCACTACAAGTAGTTGCTGGTATGTGAATCGAGTCTCCTGCCTATGTGGTGTCATAAGAGTTAACATAAAGTAGATGTGGTAGAGTATCCTGATGTAATTGGGGGTTTAGCATTTTAATAGTGTAAATTTTAACTGGAGTTTATCATCCCCTCCCCCTTTGACTAGGGTTAGGCGATCTGCACCTAGACTGCAGTCTATTGTTTATTAGAATTTCGGGAACTAATTCCCTGTAGGCCGGGCTAGCCTAACCCCTATGTGGTACTCCCAGGTACTCCCAGGCTAGCCTAACCCCCCTCTATGTGGTACTATGTGGTACTATTGGTCCTCTAACAGGTCCCAAATTATAACAGCATCAGGTGTATGGAAACACACACAAAGGCCTTGGCCTGCTCTGGAATCTAATATCAACATCATTTGGTTGCGAGCTGGCTACCATGACCACTGTGCAAAGGTCATCACACAATCCATATTTGTATTACTTGTTAACAATGCAGTAGAGGGGTTATCAAGGCTAAGCACATTTTACATAATGATCAAAACTAGAGTGCCAAAGTTTGTGGCTTGCATAATTATGCAAGCCACTAAAGTCATTAATTATATTTTAAACAAAACTGTCAAATCTAATATAAAACTTTGCATTACTTTTTCTGCCAATCAACAAACATGTACACTTTCAAAGCTGGTTACTCTTAAAACCACACAAAGGTTCAAATGAATATTCCATTCATGTTGTCTACATCATTTAAAATTAACATTGTTATGCCTTACAAACTCACTATACCTTGTACACTGATTGAATCTATCCACATGAAGTGCTTCATACAGCAATGGCCTCGCCTCTTGAAGGATCAGCGATCAGCCCAAGTAGTTGGGCACCATGCCTTCACTACAGCTCAATCCACAATGTATGACAAATATTTTTTCCACCCATAGAGTTATAAACCCATAGAATTTCCTTCCCAATGAAACTGTAAATGCTAAAACATTACTCCAGATGGAAACATCCTCAGGAATAACATGGAAAACCTTCGTACAGGCTGCTGGCTTCCTGCCCCTGTCAAGGCCACTAGACATGCATGTCTAGTGGCCACTAGGTATGTGGGTTGAGTTATTAGTTTAGTAACTGAAATTATAACACTTTAGATCACCACCTAAGCTAAGGTGGTGGTCTAAGGTGAATAATGAACCCTAAGCTAAGGAGTGAACCCTAAACTTAACGAGCGTTGATGTGCTCATACAGTACCGTACCCAATATACTGAACCACAGTCAGGGACAGGACGTCCTGGTCGGCCTAGCCAAGCTCAACATTTTGCTCCCTGTTACCTACCCAGTTAATGACAATACCCCATAAACAATACCCCAACTACACTTTACTAAGTACTGTGCCCATCATGCACCACACCCACAGTTCTACATTATTTAGATACCGGCTCATGGTAACACTGCCATACAGTCTGTTTACATTCACTCCCTCAACCCTCACTAGGTAACCTGCATTTTACAAGCTCTCCATTAATACTCTTTTATATACAGTATGTTTATTTTTTTTACATAAATGAGTATAGCTACTAATGTTTTATACTATATCTAAATAATGCAGTGCCCCCATGGGCCTGAATCCAAATTGCAGTGCCCCCATGGGCCTGAATCCAAATTGCAGTGCCCCCATGGGCCTGAATCCAAATTGCAGTGCCCTCTGTGCCTATATCTAATATACTGTATAAATATTACATATCTAGTTAAAATCACCAGGGAAATTGGGGGACCGTTGACATGCCGCTGGCTTCCTGTCCTCGTAAAGGAAACTAATGTGTTAATGGCCCTCGGGTAAATACACATTTCCTTTAGGCTAGTCAAGAGTTATTATTCCGACGATTCTCTTTTCTCGTTATCGAGAAGTACACAGAATAAATCCTGTATATGAGCCTAACTATAGAAAATTCTATAATGTAGTTAAAAAGATTTTCTCAGTGAAGGAGGCATAAGGAGGATCAAAATACAAGGTAGTGTAATAATCGAGAGGCCCAGTTGGTGGAGGCAACGGTGCTTCACACACAATTACAACCACACAACACTTAAACAATCAAGATATTTGTCAAGACACTCACATAATATCACTGCCATCATTGCTACCAGCACAGTGAGGCGAGTGACTACACAAGTTTTAAGTTTTAGTCTTTAACGTTTTTCCTGCCCGAAACGCTTTGCGTAATAGTGGCTTTAGGCATTGTATGTACCTAGCTCTATCTATAAACCCAGCAATTTTTGTAAAAATCTCTTGTATGTATGTACCTTACCTGAATAAACTATTTATTTATTTATAACCTGTCACAGTGAACTGTCACCACAGGTGTACTGTATAACATAGGTGCAATGGTATTATTGATTGATTGATTGATGTGTTAGGAGGCCCAGCCACCCTTCCCCCGCCGCCTCCCCTCCTCAGTACTAGTGGGTGTTAGCGTGGTGTGTGCACCCGACCTCATAATTAGCCACCAATGAGGGGGTATATACTGTGGTGTGAGCCACAGCCAGTACACGTCTGCCTCCACCACCACAGCTCACCCACCACCACCACACAACTACAACTTCTCACACAGTTATGGTGACAAGCCACAACCACCGAGTCACTCCGATATATACACCCATAAATCCCGCACTTGGCCAAATGGCTCCAATTGTTACATATTGAGTGAGTGAGTGAGTGAGTGAGTGAGTGCGTGTGGGAGAGTAAGGTAGGAGGCAGAGTGTCCCTGGTCCTCCACCAGCACACGCCCACCAACACCCCGCCACACACACACTAACCAACACTGCTATTCATCACCTACCTGACACACACCACTTGACGTGAGAATGTAAATAAAAGGAAATTCACTTGACGTAGCAGACGGCTTTACCACTAACAGCTGAGCCGCCAGGAGACTGACCACCACTTGCCACAAACCTCCCGACTCACTTTCATCACCTCCCTTTTTCTCCACCTATTCCGCCATATTCACCCAAACCGTGCGGCTAAAACAGTAATATTTACTGTAGGTATTGTACTGGATAATTCATGGAGGTTAAAACGAAGCAGTGATGGGTAATATGGGTGAGTAAAATGTGTGTGAGGCGAGCAGCGGCGTGCGTGACGTCATAGTGGGTGCTGCACCCTGGCTGGCCCGCCGCGCACACGCCCGCCAACTTTAAACTCAACTTTAAACACTCACCACCCACCATTGTTAACACCAACACCCCCACACACTCTCAACACCCACCATTGTTAACATCACCACCCCCACACACACTCACCACCACACACTATCACCACCCACTATTGTTAACACCATCCACCATTGTTAACACCAACACCCCCACACACACTCACCACCCACTATTGTTAACACCACCACCCCACACTCTCACCAACACCAACTAGGTCCAGGACTACCTGGACCTGGTCCAGGACAAGCTGCCGCCCAGTTGGGTGGGTGTGGAGCAAGACTAGTAACTGTGTGACTCACTATAGATGTAAAGTGCCTTGTATAGTGACTGTTGTGAGCCTCTTGTTGAATCACTTGTGACACAAAGATTATTGATGTGTGTATTTGTGTGGGTGATTAAATATGTATGTGTATATGTATACGTATGTACATGTATACATGAGTATGTGTACATGTATATATAACATTAATAATTGTGTAACTAGCGTCAAAAGATTGTTATTTGCTTAGCTAAACAAACTAGAGGGTTCAGTTCCTGAACCGATTATGTGCCTCTAATTCTTTACACCACCGCCCACGGGATGGGTATGGGGTGCATAATAAAGACAAACTGAAAGAAATTGAATTCTGATATGAATGCTTCAGTGTCTGCTCGACTTCTTAAATCTCCGTTTAAATTATTCCTTCTTTGTATGGAAAGTCGTGTGTGCTTAAGCATTTCCGTTATTTTTTTCCTTATTTTGTAGTGTCTATGTTGGTCCTCTTTCTGACTTTCCGCAAAGGAACATGCTTCAGAAGTCAGTTTTTCTATTCCTTCTGTAGGATTTTTATTACTTAGAATAGTTTCCCATGAAATGTTTGTAAGTTTCCTGTTTATTTTTTCTCATTCAATCTTTTTATTATTAAAATTGAATTTACTGAATAACCCCTCTCACTTGATCATTGGTTTAGGTCTATTCTGAGTATTGATGTAAATTTGCACTTCAATGAGCTTGTGATATGAGTATGTGGTATCAGAGCTTGTGATATCCCTGATTGTCTTCATTGTTTGTAAAGACCGGATCTAGAATATTTTCGTTCCTAGGTGGCTTTGTTATCTGCTGGATGTGTGAAAAATTGTCACTGAATCTAAGTAGTTCTCTAATCTGTGGTTGGTTATGTCCAGATAGATGTCCTAGTATAATATTATTGTCTGCTATTCTCCATCTTAGACTAGACAGGTTGAAGTCACCTGAGAAGATGGTATCAGTTATTGGCTTTGCCAGATTATTGGTTATTCTCTTATTTTGTTTATCTGTTCTGTGAATTCCTCAGCCGTTGCATCTGGCGGTTTGTATATTAGAATAATAACTAAATATATTTTCTATTTTTACTCCTAGTACTTCTACCACCTCATTTGTAGAGTTAAGGAACTCCGAGCATATAAGGTCTTCTCTAATATACAGACCCACTCCTCCATGTGACCTATTTACCCTATCACATCTGCATAAATTATATTCTGGTATCCAGATCTCATTGTCCAAGAGTTCCCCTGCATGGGGTTCTGAGAAATCTCCAAATACTGCATTTGACTCAGTGAGGAGGCCATTTATGAACGGTATTTTGTTTCATGCTCCTGTTTTTAGTCCTTTTATGTTGACAAAGATGAATGAGGTTACCCTATTTGGGGTAGTTTGACTGGGAGACACTCGGACTGGGCACTGGTCAGAAGTGATTTGTTCTGACCAGTGCTAATTGTTGCAGGGTTGTTGCCTGTCACAGCTGTAGCTCTGTTGTGGGGTGTAATTGTATCTCTGATTCTGGTATGCAAGTGGGTCTTTCAGCCAGATCCATACATGCTCTCTGTTCCAGGAGCTGTTATCACGGCTTCTGCGGATTTGCTCATTGATCCATCACGAGTGTGTGATTACTCTCTGATTATTATTATTATTATTATTCAGAAAATCCATAGTAACCGTGATGAGGATTCGAACTTATGCTGTGGGAGTTCCCACGAACACGCCCTATAGTCAACTAGATCACGACAAAGTCAAAAGGATTGCAACCTGGATTTCTACTGAAATCATGAGGGTTTCCTGGAGCCTGTCCGCCTACAAAAGAACGTCGGTTTTCGCACGTATGCGTTACATAAGGCCAAAAATTGTCGTACTAGAAAATGGAAGTGACTCGCGAAAGTATCAAAGTACTGTCCCATTTTTTTGTTTTAGGTCTTCTAGATTAGTCTGGTAGGTTAGGAGAGGACACTTTAAATTGACGTTTTCTTGACGTTGGGAAACCTTAGGAGGCCGGGCTGTTGCCTGAGGCTTCCACTGAAGCCGGACCACCAGTTTCACTCAATCCCCCGCCCCCCCCCCCCCCTGCACTCTGGCTCTGTCGCCCAGGAATGTTGCAACACCTCAGACTCAGTACACAGTACTCAGTACACAGTAGTCAGTGTACTCAGGTGTTGCAACAACTCTCTCAGTACACAGAGTAATCACACTATCGTGATGTGTCAGTGAGCAAATCCGTGGAGGCCGTGTTGAAGATTCGAACCTATGCGGTGGGTGTTCCCAGGCACACGCCCTAGTCCACTAGGCCGCGGTGAACCAACCTATCCGGTGGGAACACCCACCAAATAGGTTCGAACCCTCAACACGGCTTCCACGGATTTGCTCATTGACACATCACGGCCCCTACAATTTTCTCATTGATACATCACGTTAATGTGATTACTCGCTAATTATTATTATTAATTTTATTATTATTACATGTAACTAGCAATTATGGTCATATAACACTGTTGGAGTGCAAATTAGGTGAGGTATTCATTTATAATTTGTAGTGAATATATAACTCTGAAGAAGTACAGTTAAACTTAAATGAACCTCTTAAAGCTGGTGATTGAGAATGTGCAATAATTTACAAGTTAATATGAGTACAAACTAATATTAAGATGTACTGTATATAAGACTAGTGGGCGAAATGTCCAGTGAGTATTAGTATTGATTTCGAAGTTCCAAATGAAGGATTGTCAATATTAAATTAAAACAAAATTAGAGCACGTCTTATAGTTATTAATGAAGCATTATATTGATGAACGAGTTATAAGTTTATATATGAGAGTGCTAGATACACCTGTAGCAGGTTACCTATTGGGTGGAGGGGATTTAGCAATATACAGTTCCCTAACGAGGCTTGGATAGTTAATAAAACTACACAGGAAGCTACAGGAACACCTGGACAGACTACAAGACGCTACAGGAACACCTGGCTAGACTACAAGACGCTACAGGAAGACTTGGACACGCTGCAACATTGGTCTGACAACAGGAACCAAGAATTTAAATTAAAATAATGCAAGTTGTTGAAGAAGTGGAATGAATTACCATGAAAATGTGTACGTGTTCTTCCTATACACAGTCAAAAGTATTCATACCAGAATGCTGAGAGTTCGAGAACTAATACACCAGTGGATAGAAGTTCAGAGGCGGGAGCCAAGAGCTAAGGCTTTGTGGGTAGACAATCTACTCGCTAGTGTGAATGATCAGTGTAAAGCGGCCAGTGTGGCGCGGCTCGTGGCAGCACCTTCCTCTCTCTCTATTTATAACAAATCCAGGGTGTTTGTGAAGCTTTTAATGCATACCAATTACTTCATGCATATATATGAATACCTTACTAGTTTCTATATTAAATTCTTAATTAAAATGCTATTGACTTATATGACGTTCACAATTATATTTAGATGAGAGGAACGAGAATGCGAATGCGACGAGTTCCTCACTTACATAACTATTAACCTGGATCAAGAGCATCGCGAAAACTCGCCTGACACCCACTCATCAAGGAGATCAATATATTATTATTGTTGGTTCTGACTGAACTTGTCCAGAGCTGAAGACCTAAGGACAGGTCTCCGACAGAGCTGAAGACCTAAGGACAGGTCTCCGACAGAGCTGAAGACCTAAGGACAGGTCTCCGACAGAGCTGAAGACCTAAGGACAGGTCTCCGCCAGAGCTGAAGACCTAAGGACAGGTCTCCGACAGAGCTGAAGACTTAAGGACAGGTCTCCGACAGAGCTCAAGACCTAAGGACAGGTCTCCGCCAGAGCTGAAGACCTAAGGACAGGTCTCCGCCAGAGCTGAAGACCTAAGGACAGGTCTCCGACAGAGCTGAAGACTTAAAGACAGGTCTCCGACAGAGCTCAAGACCTAAGGACAGGTCTCCGACAGAGCTGAAGACCTAAGGACAGGTCTCCGACAGAGCTCAAGACCTAAGGACAGGTCTCCGCCAGAGCTGAAGACCTAAGGACAGGTCTCCGACAGAGCTCAAGACCTAAGGACAGGTCTCCGACAGAGCTGAAGACCTAAGGACAGGTCTCCGACAGAGCTCAAGACTTAAGGACAGGTCTCCGACAGAGCTGAAGACCTAAGGACAGGTCTCCGACAGAGCTGAAGACCTAAGGACAGGTCTCCGACAGAGCTGAAGACCTAAGGACAGGTCTCCGACAGAGCTCAAGACCTAAGGACAGGTCTCCGACAGAGCTGAAGACCTAAGGACAGGTCTCCGACAGAGCTGAAGACCTAAGGACAGGTCTCCGACAGAGCTCAAGACCTAAGGACAGGTCTCCGACAGAGCTGAAGACCTAAGGACAGGTCTCCGACAGAGCTGAAGACCTAAGGACAGGTCTCCGACAGAGCTCAAGACTTAAGGACAGGTCTCCGACAGAGCTGAAGACCTAAGGACAGGTCTCCGACAGAGCTCAAGACCTAAGGACAGGTCTCCGACAGAGCTGAAGACCTAAGGACAGGTCTCCGACAGAGCTCAAGACCTAAGGACAGGTCTCCGACAGAGCTCAAGACCTAAGGACAGGTCTCCGACAGAGCTGAAGACCTACTTACCTTGCTACCTCAACATCCTCGCGGCCCGGTCGTCGACTAGGCCTCCTGGTTGCTGGACTGGTCAACCGTGGTTTAGCAGTCTCCGTGGTGTAGTGGTAAGACACTCGCCTGGCGTTCCGCGAGCGCTATGTCATGGGTTCGTATCCTGGCCGGGGAGGATTTACTGGGCGCAAATCCTTAACTGTAGCCTCTGTTTAACGCAACAGTAAAATGTGTACTTGGATGAAAAAACGATTCTTCGCGGCAGGGGATCGTATTCCAGGGACCATAGGATTAAGGACTTGCCCGAAACGCTACGCGTACTAGTGGCTGTACAAGAATGTAACAACTCTTGTATATATCTCAAAAAAAAAAAAAAAAAAAAAACCAGGCTGTTGGACGCGGCTGCTCGCAGCCTGACGTATGAATCACAGCCTGGTTCATCAGATATTCTTTGGAGGTGTTTGTCAAGTTCTCTCTTAGACACTGTGAGGGGTCGGCCAGTTATGCCCCTTATGTGTAGCGGAAGCGTGTTGAACAGTCTCGGGCCTCTGATGTTGATAAGAGTTCTCTCTCAGAGTACCTGTTGCACCTCTGCTCTTCAACGCGGGTATTCTGCACATCCTGCCATGCCTTCTGGTTATAAGCGATGTTATTTCTGCGTGCAGATTAGGAACCAGCCCCTCTAATATTTTCTACGTGTAAATTATTATGAATCTGTCTCCCCCAGCGCTCTAGAGAATACAGATTTAGAGCTTTTTAATCGGTCCCAATAATTTGAATGTTTCATAGAGTGGATTCTAGAGTTAGTTTAGTTCATTTATTATGCACCCCATACCTATCTTGTGGGCGGTAGTGGAAAGGGTTACAGAGGCACATAATGGGCTCAGGGACTGAACCCCACAATTCATTTAGCTAAGCAAGTTACAATCTTGATGAGCTAGTTACAAAATTCAATATAAGTTATCACATCAACAATGGGTTCGAGATCGACCACAAGTACAGGTTCTAAATTAAGCAACTGACATATGTGGAGAGCTAGTGTCACAATTGATATGTTTGTCCTGCACACCGCCCCCCATCCAGTGGGCAGCGGTGGATAGGTTACAATCACTTAGTTACTACCTACAGTTAGCAAACTGGGGATATTTGGCTAAAATTTCTGGTAGCAGAAAAAAAGTAACATCATTGGTGATTGAAAATGTACCATCGACAAATGTGACCATGGAGTAATGGTCAGTAGTGTGTGTGTGTGCGCACAAAATGCGGTCAAAGGGAATTACTGGCAAAGTAGGGAGATGGATCTTCGACTTCCTAACGAACACAAGGAAGCTACGTGGCCATTTGGGAAGCCGTGGCTACCTGGGAAGCTATTTATATTCTAGTAATTATTTTGAACTCAAAATTTGTTACAATGTACTTTTAAATACTCTTAGTTTATCCGTGAGATTAACGACCTGCCTGACACACTGTGTGTTAGTGGCTTTGTGAGAATGTAAGAACACCAGTGATATGTTCTCTCACAACACAATATACCTTCTTTTATCTAAATATAAAAATTGTACTGTTAGATTTTAATGTAGCATTTCTGTTTGTTTTTGGCACACGCGTGTGTATTCACCTAGTTGTGCTTGCGGGGGCTGAGCTCTGCTCTTTCGGCCCGCCTCTCAACTGTCAATCAACCGTTTCTAACTACTTCCCCCCCCCACACACACACCCCAGGAAGCAACCCGTGACAACTGACTAACTCCCAGGTACCTATTTACTGCTAGGTAACTGGGGCATAGGGTGAAAAAACTCTGCCCATCATTTCGGGATCGAACCCGGGACCACAGGTGTGCAGGTGTCCAGCATGCTGTCCGCTCGGCCACCGGCTCCCTACTGCGTGTGTGTGTGTGTGTGTGTGTGTGTGTGTGTGTGTGTGTGTGTGTGTGTGTGTGTGTGTGTGTGTGTGTGTGTGTGTGTGTGTGTAAATACACGTTCATATTAAGTGTGAGTGCTGTTCAAGGCCACCTTATATGCAAATCTTGCTAGAGCATATAATGAAAGACAAAATTAATAAATAATTATAGCCTAGTGCAAGCAGGGCGATGTAAACACAAACTGTGTACATTTATGTTCATGTCAATATTGACGACGTGTCAATGGCGCGTTGTGGACATCTGTGCCACCTGCACCGTTGGTCCCACCCACCTGCACACACCCCACCATAGGTGCTTCCTCACCTCATCACCTTCACCTCATTACCTTCACCTCATCCCGTTCACTTCATCACCTTCACCTCATCCTCGGGTAAATATCATGCAGCAAGACAATTTGAAATCATTCCAATTCTACCTCTGACAATGTTAACAAGAGTTAACAAAAAGCAATTCTTTGCTTCGCAGCTCTGGTCTAAAAAAGAACACATTAAAAGAGACCAACGTCGTCTATGCCTTCACATGCCCACTTGGGGACTGTCAGCCCCAAAGATCTCAATATATAGGCAAGACGACAACACCCCTCTCTCTCTCTCAAATGGATATTAATAGGTTATTACATAGCTATTAATGGATATTAATAGCTATGTAATAGGCTATAATAGGCTTTGTAATAGCCTATTAATATCCATTTTGTTTCATCCACTTGTTCATCTCAATCATGTCCTGTACCATCTCACCCCAAAAGAATATAAGCTTTTGCAAATGCATGATAAATTTGTCTTTGAAAATGTCAGGAGTGCGTTGCAAAACGCTTTCTTAATACACCTGTAGTGTGAAAAGGAGCTTTGGAGAGTTACATTTTTCAACTTCCCTCAACAGTGAAGAAAAACATAAGAAATATTGAGAAGATTCGTGTTAGAATCATTAATCTTACCCTTTCGGTCATATACGAGAGATACGAAGTACTGCACCTGTAGGATCCACAATAAGCCGATGGTGTTGCAGGAAATCCCTCCCAAGAATGGGTTGTTCCACATCCGCTAGGAGGAAAGTCAACGTAAAGCGACCCAGAGGCGAAATCGGGTCCCATACGTCGTATGACGTCGTATAAAGCCGGTCTGCCAGTAGATGGACGTCAACACTTTCCCACGGGAGACATCTCCCGTTATGTAGGGTGCAGTCGCACCTCCACAGATCTCCAGTATCATCTCTTGATACTGGCAATGGCTCAAAAGGGCCACCACTTACGGGCTATTCATGCCCGTGCCACCTTTTGCGTGGCTTAATCTTCATCATCATCAGATGGACGTACCATTGGCGGCACGTAAGCCCAAACCAGGAGTGCGGGCTGGTTTGATCAGTGAGGGAGTCAATACACTAGCTGCTGCACCTGTGTCAACGAGGAAACGGCGTTTGGTTACGATGTCAGATATGTAGAGTAGTGCAGGGTTGGACTTAGCGGGGGTTACTGGCCGTTAACAGTCCCCGCCGAAGTAGCTTCCCGACCAGGAACAAGGAGCCCTACAGTTGTGGGCTTGGTGTCCGAACCTCTGGTGGTAAGAACAAAGCTCTCCTTGGTGTTCTCGCTGTCGCCTAGAGCCTGATACTGGATTCGCGTGGTACGTCCTTCCAGGGCGGAAGAAACGCCGGTTCTGGAGGACGTCGAGTTGTTGGGTGTCTGTAGTCTGCTGTGTATCACTGAGGTGGGGCATCGTAGTTATCAGACGTCGTGTACAGCCGGCCTGCCAGTGTAGCCAGCTGTAGTAATGGGGTGTCATTATCCATACTGAATAGGGCCGGTTGAATGTGTTTTGGACAATTGTATCCAGAGTGATCGCACAATTTCGTTGGGGGCTGGGCCATGTGCAGTATGCATTACATACTGAATATGCCGCAGAAGCTGGGCTGGTGTTTTGTCTGCTAACCTTTTGTCAGTAAGGAGTTGGTCCCGTTGTTGAATACGGCGTTTCATCGCTGCCTGTAGAAGAGCGGCCTTCAGCGTTGTGCACGTCCTGGTGTCTGGTGATGGGGCGTTGATGACAGCGGAGGCGGCGAGCATGGCCTCCGAGGGAAGTGTTGGCAGGGTACAGGCCAGGAGATACTGACATCCTTCCTCCATAATTGGAAAACTGAGTATGTAGGTGTATATGTATGCATGTGTGTATATGTGTATGTATGTATGGATATATATGTATATGTAAATATGTATATATACATATGAATATGTGTATGGATGAGTATATGTATGTATACATGTGTATATATGAACAACTCGATAAATAATAATATGTATGAACAACTCGATAAATAATAATAATAAAATAAAGAGCCTTAAACAGAACAACATGACATCCATATATGGTGAAACCATGTGTGAAGAACCTCTCACACACTCACAGCTCCCTGACAAGAGGGAGCCAGTTTAGCTTAGCTGCCAACACCCACGCATCGTGTCAGCAAGGCGGACAGCCCGCCTGCTTTCATACCTCTCACTGTATTTCCCACTTCTATACTTCCCTTCACCTATGCCTCTTCTTCCTCTTTACTTCAAAAAAAAAAAGTGGCCAGGTGGGGCTGGAGGCCCCGGGGTGCTGTTGGCCGTGGGGTAGGGGGGGGGGTGCTAGTGGCCCTGGGGGAACCCTGCTGGTGGCCCTGGGGGGAGGATGCTGGTGGCCCCGGGGGGAGGGTGCTGGCGGCCCTGGGGAGGGGTGGCCCCGGGGGGAGGGTGCCGGTGGCCCTGGGGGAGGGTGCTGGTGGCCCTGGGGAGGGTGCTGGTGGCCCCGGGGGATGTTGCTGGTGGCCCCGGGGGAGGGTGCTGGTGGCCCCGGGGGATGTTGCTGGTGGCCCCGGGGGAGGGTGCTGGTGGCCCTGGGGAGGGGTGGCCCCGGGGGGAGGGTGCTGGTGGCCCTGGGGAGGGTGCTGGTGGCCCCGGGGGATGTTTCTGGTGGCCCCGGGGGAGGGTGCTGGTGGCCCCGGGGGGGTGGCCGGGTTTACCCCAGCAGGTGGGCAGTGATGGCGGCGGCCCCCAACACTCACCTCCGTCACCACTCATCATACAGCTTATACTCTTACTAAAGCTTACATGACTGTCATATTGGACCACAGCTCACCTTCATGTGTTCACTTTCCTCCAGTTGGGCACATGACGCGGCTCAGGCTCACGCACATGCCCCATAGCCACTGTTACTACGCAAAATGCCCTTGACATAGTAAGTAAATTGGGCTAAATTTTATTTGTGCACATTGTCAGTCATGTTTGAACATGGAAATAACACGTAACACGGGGTCCGTCTAATTACCACAAGCGACCACAGGCTACACAAGCTTCAGAAAGCTTCCTGGCAATACGTTAGTAATGAATAAATATGATATGTTAAGTTAGGCTGACCTAACCTAACTAAACCAAACCTAACCTAACCTAACCGAAGCTTGGATCGTCGACTTGATTTGGCGTCACCAGCTTTTTATTTTCGTCTAATTTCTTTATAAAAAGATACTTTTTCAGATTAAAATTGTTTTTTCGTGTTTTACATTCAGCACCAACATTATAATGAGTAAATATATCATATTTATTCATTACTAACGTATTGCCAGGAAGCTTTCTGAAGCTTGTGGTAATTAGACGGACCGATTGTAACCTATCCACCGCTGCCCACTGGATGGGGGGCGGTGTGCAGGACAAACATATAAATTTTGACACTAGCTCTCCACATATGTCAGTTGCTTAATTTAGAACCTATACTTGAGGTCGATCTCGAACCCATTGTTGATGTGACGACTTATATTGAATTTTGTAACTAGCTCATCAAGATTGTAACTTGCTTAGCTAAATGAATTGTGGGGTTCAGTCCCTGAGCCCATTATGTGCCTCTGTAACCCTTTCCACTACCGCCCACAAGATGGGTATGGGGTGCATAATAAATGAACTAAACTAACTCTTTGACTTTAAGGAAAAGGTGGTGGTGGTGATTCAATTATATAAATCTCTGGTGAGTCCCCACTTGGATTATTGTATCTAAGTAAGACTTGATCACCAGTTAGTTTTTAGTTTAGTTCATTTATTATGCACCCCATACCCATGTTGTGGGCGGTAGTGGAAAGGGTTACAGAGGCACATAATGGGCTCAGGGACTGAACCCCACAATTCATTTAGCTAAGCAAGTTACCAGAAAGACAGCTCCTATAGAGAAAGTTTAAAAATCATTTCAAAACTAAGTCGACTCTCACACCAGGAACGGTTGAGGGTCACGTGGCTAAACAGGCATGACAGGGCGGATCTCATCGAAACTTTTAAAATACTGTACTGAACAATTTGGAGGATGTTGATCCGGACAATTTCTTCAAAAGGTCAAATGTCACACAAACAAGGAGAAACGGTTTCAAACTCAATAAGCCACAATGTAGGACTGAAAATAGATGCTTTTTCATCCACAGGGTTGTAAACCATGGAACTGCCTACCCGCTGAAGCTGTAAATGCCAAAACTATTCCATTTAAAAAAATAAAACTGGAAATGATCAAGACAAATGGGGGGAACCTTTGACAAGCTGCTGGTTTCCTGTCCTCATTAAGGCCACTGGTGTTAATAGCCCCCAGATAAGTAGTACATTCTTGCAAAGCCACTAACACACTATAAATGTCTTGGCATTTATGCTCTATATATATAGACAATACTCACAATACTGCAAAAATTATTAGGAATAATTGAGGGGACTTTCTAACAAGATGCTGGCTTTCTGTCCCTATTAAGATCATTAGCGATGGTCACCCTTTGGTAAATTTTGATAATTTTAAACACTTAAAAAGCTAAATTTTCAATGACACTGAAAATTAGAATATTCTATGAGAGGTGCCACTATTAGTGAGGCAATGCAGTTCTGACATTAAGATACATATCTTTATTTATTTATTTATATATTTATATACAAGAAGGTACATTGGGTTTATGAGCATTGATGTTTTTACATTCTTGTAAAGCCACTAGCACGCATAGCACTTCAAGCAGATCTTTGCTCCAATAAGCACCCACGAGTTAATCTTATGGCCGTACAGTACTTAGTGGAACAAAAAAGAGAAGCAGGTTCAGCAGAGACTACATGTGCTGGGCTTGATGACACAAGGCAAAAGAGTGAGGGGAAAAGAACCAGGTGAAACCTTCGGTGATGTGGGCTGCACTCTGATGGCAGTTAGACACATCAGTCAGCTCATGATGGGTATTGGGTGCATAATAAATGAACTAAACTAGAGGGTCAGAGTATATACTGTACCTTGCAGTAATGATTGATTGTTTACCAAGTGTGCTTAATTTCCTTAAAGCAGTCACAGGTTTAATACTTCATTGTCAGGGATCAGACAGCCACTTTATATATACAGTACATGTTAGGCTTATATTGAGGTTCCCCCCCCCCCCACCAAGGGTCAAATTACTGATTCTCCCACAGGATGCAACCCAACAACAAGCTGACTAGCTCCTGGGTACCTATTTACTTCTAGGTAAACAGGTGCATTAGGCGATAGGAAAAGCGCCCAACTATTTCTGTCTCACTCGGGATTCGAACCCAGAATTCTTGATTGTGAGTCAAGAACAAACCCAACTGTACTACTAGCTAAGCTCACTTATCCAAATTGTATGGGAAGGACCCCCTACTGGATAGGCCAGACATTCAGATAAGCAGAATTCTACCAGAAGTCCAAAAATTACCGTATTTTTAATTTTTTGTATCACAACCACCATAATTTTTATTTCCACACACACTATAAATAAAAAATATAATTAAAAAAAAAAAAAAATTGCTGCTTTGTTGTAGTCTCTTTTCTTGTGACACTGTAGTCTCTGGTCACCTGAACTTCTGTCCGGATACGGCGAAGTTTTGTAGAAAATTATCTGAAGCCGATTTTGGTCAGATAACCCAAATATTTGGTTTAGAGTGCTTTCTATAACCGAGCTCATACAGTACCTTGTTTTGTTTGTACCTGAATCTGGTTCAGATTCTGGTCCTGGCTCCTGGTAGGCAACAGATTATTAATCTCGCAGGCCTGGCGTGTTAAACTAAGGCTTGGTGGTACCAGATATAAAGCTCAAAAACTCAGGAAACCACTGAGGTCCCTTCCCAAAAACAAATTGTGAGAGTCTACCCAGTAATTAAAATTTAAACATGAGGAAATGGTATATAATTTGATATTTCAAATATGCTTCGTTTTGTTATTACTTACACCAGAAATTCCAGAAACAAAACCTTGTGAAAATTTTACTGATAGTTTGTGATTTATACAGCTTTTTCCTGTATTTAAAGATAAAGATTTATGTGGCATTTTAGAGGCTAACAGAATAAATACTATTGATACAATAATACAAGTGTTTATTCAGTCTACTAAAGTAAGATATTATTGTGGCACCTGCTTTATTGTAAATGGAAATCTCAAATTTCTACAATCTAAGGAGCAGTTGTACACCTGGGAATTTACTTTTATCTTCTACCAAAAGCTATTACATACTGTATATGTATACTATAATGAAAGTACAGTACTGTACCTACTTAATTTTGTTTGATAATTTCTTTAAAATCTTGGCATCAGAACTCTAATAAGCATAAAATAATGGCTGTAGAAATGTCATAAATAATATACCCTATACTGTATATTATAGATCATCAAAATATTTACATTGCCATGACACACACATCCCAGTGGGCACCGTTAGTTGAAAGCGACCAATGTTACATAATGTTTACTATGTAACGTTCGGTTGCTTTTAACCAATGGTGCCCGCTGGAATGTAGCATTTGCCATGAGTAACTGCAGTGTGAACAGTAACTGGCAGTAACTATATTTGAAAATGATTGCTGGCTAATCAGGTTTCATATTTCAGGGTCTGAAGACTCCTCCTAGGCATCCCAATGACAGGTATATGTGTGTCAACATCTGGTAAGTACTCATTGCTTTAAATCAGAGGTTTGAGGCAATGAGCAAGACAGCAAGCCTAGGCAGGCTAATATAAATAAATAAATAATTCATATAAATAAATAAATAAATAAATAAATAAATAAATAAATATAGAGCACTTGCCCTAGGAAAAATGTAAGAGATTCATTTGGTCTAAGATACTTTGTGGACACACTAATTCCTCATGACTCGGTAGGATGCAGAAATGACTTAGCAGACACTTGAGAGACTAGGACTAGGTTATACCCAAGTGGTGAGTCTGTGGAGAGTCATATTTCCCCATTAGTTGCATGAAATTAGTAGTGCTTTGGCTGTGTCCCACATCTCAGGAAAAGAGCAACTTTATAAGCATCACGGACAATGTCTTCACAACTGGAAGCAATCTAATAACTGTAGGATGTGCTTGATGACCTTGCCCTTTGAGTCAAGCACACTCAGTGTGTTTGTGACTTTGGGACACTACAAAATGAAAAGTTAACGTGTGTTAGGCGAGTGATTGTGCATACACTATACTGTACTTGAAGGCTTAAGCATTTTTTTATAAATGGATTCAGTCTGTATAAAGGCATTAAGTCAGTATTCTGGAATAACATAGGGGATTTTATAGTCTGTGTGCCATTTTACATAATGGCTATACTTCTTTCCTTTACAGGGATTACATTACTCTAGAATGTTAAGGGATGAGGAGGAGTGCAAGGATTTTCTGAGTATTAAAAGATGCAATATATGGTACTCATCCTAATGTCTTAATGTGTGTGACAGTGCAGCCTCTCTGCTGCACTTTTGCACCATTTACTACCAAGTACTGCTGTCTTGGTACAGTAGTACCAAGTACTACTGTACTTGGTTCTATTTATGTCTTTAATTCCCATCCTTTAGCAAGACAGTGCCTAACAGATGCCAGGGAAGTGTGTTGTGACTTTGACTGTTGGTATATTTCCATGTTCTTCAATAGCTTTACAACCAAAGGTCCACACTCTGTAACATTACAAACTTAAATATTGCTGCTGTGTGTTCCTGGCCACCATATGTAGTTTTCCTCATCTTACATTATAGATGAGAGTCTAAACACCATTGTGTGTTGACTCTGGAAACACCAAATATCATTTACATACATTTTGGTAAAGCTTATTTATTTTTCCACATGCAAAAAACTTATAAAACTGAACTCGTGTTTGTTCTGATTCAACCTTGATATAGTTTCCTCACTGAATTTAGTTTCAATAACACTAAAAGTATTTGGAAACACGACAAGTTGAATAAATGTCACTATAGAAGCAGATAAAGATTTGACAGCATTTCAAAGAAACAGGACAATCACACTTCATCAAATCATCCACAGCAACACTTCACTAATTTCATAACATTAGTGACTATTGCCTTACACACACACACCAGGTCTGCTCCTCTTTTCCTTGGCCTGCCACTCTTTTCCCCTCAACTCAGATTTAGTCCAATATACACACTTCAAAACCTACACCATCATTTAAATACTTTCTTAAAAAAATATCATTCCATAATACTCATGGTTTATGTTTTCTTAGTTTAAATTATGCTGGAATATGTACAATGTGGAATTTTATGACTTACCATAATCGAATCATTCAAGGTGCTCCCCAATATTCAGTCAGGACTGGTGCAGGTGTATTTGGTGGCCTGGGTAAACATTCAAGCTTTGCACCCCCCACCCACCTCTTCACTGTATAACAAAATTTGTGTTGTTTCATAGTTCACAAACAAAATTTTGCAGCTGCCTAGTTTGCCAAGCACTTGCAAAGTACACATACACAGCTTTATGCTTAGAATATATATTTCACTATACACTTTATATTCAACAGAAATCTTTATTCTGTCCTTTTTAAAACATTTACAGTTATCATGCTAACAGGAACTACTGCAAGAACCCAATCAAAATAGGTGGTGCTTCTAATTTGTTAATCAACTGAAGACGGCTTGGACCAAGTTGTGAACGTATGGTAAGTCGACAACATTGAGTTAAGGGTCGAGGGTCCTTTTCATTTGCAACGAGAAGATGTGCCAGTGCCGAAGAGGGTCCAGCTATGTCTCGTGCAGTACGTCCCAGACTGTAGTGGTGAGATTTAGTTTAATATTTGTTTATTCAGTATAGTATTTATTTATTTATAAACATGGTCATGCACACACACACACTCTATCAAAAAAATTTAGAAAGTTTTCTTTTGCAAACAGAGTGGTAGGCAGTTGGAACAAGTTAAATGAGAAGGTGGTGGAGGACAAAACCGTCAGTAATTTTGAAGTGTTATATAACAAAGAGTGCTGGGAAGACGGGACACCACGAGCATAGCTCTCATCCTGTAACTACACTTAGGTAATTACACTTAGGTAGTTACACACACACACACACACACACACTCTGAGATGGAAGGTTGTGTCTGTTGGCTCATCAGACTGGAGTAAAGATCTAACTAAAAACATAAGATCAATTATGTTTGCTGTTAGTGTTATAATACCTACTAAGATCACTGTGATCAGTTAAAAAAAAATGTAAAAAAGCACAAAATTAACAAAAGAGTTATAGCCATCAGGCTCACAGAGTAGGTGAAGGCCTTCTTTGTTTACAATAGAGCCAAAGCAATACATGAATGTGTCAAAGTATGGAACAAAAAGGAGAACTTCAGAGCATTGGAATAGGACCATGGGCTGCAGGAAAATGATGTCAATTTAATGTATGCAAAATTTTGAGAGATACAGTACTGTACATGGAAAAAGACACTCAGCTGTATGTACTGTAGCGAGTAGATTATCCCAATAATATACTCGCTCCAAATATAGTGTTAATATTCCTGTCAACCTTTGGAGATGAATGAGGTGAGGCGTTGCCCGGGCAACACGGTGAGGTGTTGCCCGAGCATATAAGCAGCAAGAATAGCAAACATTAACTAGTCTACTTTCAAGTGTGGTCTAGAGCAGACACTTGCGAGATACTGTACCAACGCTCAGTGCGCTCAACTCACACCAACGTATCACCTGTGTACTTCTGTATATTCGACCAAATATATATATAGTATCTCAGTGTCTGTGTTTATTTGTCACCATACTTTACGTAACAATAGAACCGTTACATTGGTGACCCAGTGAGTGAAAAAGAACACCTAGTCACAAACTAGATCTTCGTCATTGATTTATCTACCAGGTTTCCAGCATACAACATGGACTCTCACTGGACCTCCACTGCTGCTGCTTGCTGTGGACCGCAGCCACCTGTCATGGAACGTTGCCAACACCCTTGCCACAGCTATGATTTTCATCGCGATCGTCTCTGCATTTTCATCTACTACGGCTTGCTGCTCCACGATCACTACTCACTCATCTGGCAGCCTTATCAGTAACTACATAATGTGTGATCTACAGCCTGTCCTGCCGACTCTCCGTCGCTGCCAGGGCACTGCTTGTTCTACAGGGGCGCCCACGAAAGCTGCTCTTTCGTCAGATTCATCTACACGTTCACTGCATTCTGATACTCAGCCGACTCAAGCACTTTGCGCAGTACAGGACTTACAGCTTGCGTTTCCGACTCTTCGTCGCCTCCAGGACAATTCAGCTCTAGCAGTGATTACCTCGTTGTCCTAACTACGTGCCTACATTACCTCCTAAATGTCCTGGTGCCCGAGCCCATCCGCCCCGGATCTAAATGCTCCACCAGCGACCCAAGGACGCAACAATTATGCACATTCTTCTCTCCTGCTACACCGAGCTTGTCCACACACTGCCTACATCTTTTGGTACCAGACTAGAATTTCCACAGTTAACAATGTAGTACTCGGCGTGTACAGTCCTAATCAACCCAAGACGCTACAGCTTCGACACAGAGCAGACAGCAGACTACGACCGCATCGAGCCGCCACGCTCTCGCTCCCCGAGTTCAGACACTCACAATTCTCAATCGAGCCGCCACGCTCTCCCACATAGAGCTCCACGACTCCGGCCTCACTCAGTTCTCTGCTCTGCTCCAGGCTTCGTCTCAACGTCTGCGACACTGCTAAAGCCAGAGACACATCCGCCGACTACGCAGTTCACTTTTCGACCACAGTTACCAGCAGCACCGCCACCTACGACAACGGACGATCCTGTACGACCTCCCATGTTACAACCCCAGTTACCAGCCGCACCACAACCCGATCCTACGACGATGGACGATCCTGTACGACCTCCCACCCTACGACCCCAGTTAGATGACATCAGCGAAGAGGAGGAAGTTAACTTTGATGGTTATGTAACGCGAGCAGGGCGTACAATTCACCGACCAGCTAAGTTCCTTGATCAAGTATTTTTCCTTTCATCCCCTGGGAGGGGGAGTTCTGTAGCGAGTAGATTATCCCAATAATATACTCGCTCCAAATATAGTGTTAATATTCCTGTCAACCTTTGGAGATGAATGAGGTGAGGCGTTGCCCGGGCAACACGGTGAGGTGTTGCCCGAGCATATAAGCAGCAAGAATAGCAAACATTAACTAGTCTACTTTGAAGTGTGGTCTAGAGCAGACACTTGCGAGATACTGTGCCAACGCTCAGTGCGCTCAACTCACACCAACGTATCACCTGTGTACTTCTGTATATTCGACCAAATATATATATAGTATCTCAGTGTCTGTGTTTATTTGTCACCATACTTTACGTAACAATAGAACCGTTACAGTACAAAAGCCAGAAGAGACAATAAAATAAGACTGGTATAACAGGGAATGCTGGAAAGCTATAAAGGAAAAAATGTATAAAGCTGGAAGTATTACTGGACACAACAACCTCCTAAATGTATTATAAAAATACAAAGCCAGAAATAAGTATACTCAGATGAGAAAACCAGAAGATAAAAACTTTCAAAAAGGTGTTGAGGAAAATACAAAAGCTTCACGCAATGAAACACCCCCTTCCCCTCCTTTCCCCCCCCCCCCCTTCTGGCTGGCACCTCACTAGTGACCCGAGCTTAGGGCCACATTAGTCATGTTTTCTTTTGTGATATTCTCTGCCCATCAACTTGACCCCTCCATGGGGCAGGAAAAATGTGAGATCAAAGATCAACCCTCTACCGAGATGAACAATGTGATTAGTAGCTGTATAAAAAACACAAATATCTATTATGAAATCACTGTACAGTAATCAGATCCTCTCTAATTTTAATAAATATTATTATTATGACTGTCCTTAAAATTAAGTGTTAAAAAACACTGACAATTGCTAGTGATGGTCATGCACTTCACCAATTGGGAGTTATTTACCCCATTGAAATTATTGTTTACATTATAATTCATTCATGTACATCTTTTTTTCTCAAGCTGTTCCTTGTTTTGATGAGTTTATGATCTCTGGAGGGATATTTTTCTTGGTAGTATAATAATCTCGAATTTCCAAGCTCCTCTCTTCTCATACAGAGCCAGATTCAGGCTATGCTCAAGGAAGACAAGGTTGGGTCGTAGAGACCGGTGCGCAGCTTGGCTGGATCAGTGCTTAACTCAGGAATTTACTGAGGAGGCCTCCTAGAAAAGGCAAAACATGCCAACATCAGAAATGATGCAATTCGAATTTTGGAAGTGCCATTGTATATATAAATAGACTGACTCTTCAATTCTCCAATGATCTGCTTCCCTTGACTCGCCATGGCGAGAATTTTTAGCTTTCCTAGCCGGCTGTCCAAATCACCATATTCGAGGTTATTCTACACTCATATTTCTTGGCACTGTACTTTATTAAAAATGCTGTGCTAAACTTTCTGTAATCATGTTAGCTCAAAATACAGGAAATGTGCCAATGAAGACTTCTACTAACAGCAAAGCCAAGAAGAAATGTTCTGTGAAGAATTTGGAGCAGAAAATGGAGAATGGCATCCATGTTTGTGAGTGCTAAAAACCAAGCGACTTTTTTATATTTTGAACGCTAAGAGCTTTTCTTGTTATGTTCAGAGTGAAAGTAATCAAACAATGCACTACAGAAAAACATTCAGTTAGGCTGTAACTAATGTAAGGTTACAGTCTCCATGGCGTAGTGGTACGATGCTCGCCTGACGTTTCACAAGCACTTTGTCCAGGGTTCGTATCCTGGCAGGGAGGATTTACTGGGCGCAAATCCTTAACTTTAGCCTCAGTTTAACCAACAGTAAAATGGGTACCTGGTTGTTTAACAATTTGGTGGGGTCATTTTCCAGGAAACATAGGATTAAGGACTTGCCCGAAACGCTGTGAGTGCTAGTGGCTGTACAAGAATGTAAGAATTCTTATTACATTATAAATAAAAAAAATTGAGAACGTGGGGAGTGGTCCCTAAAAGTCTCAAGTAACATGAATACAATGTTAGCAAGGCAATTCTTTTTGTATACTTAAAGTGAAAGTAAGAAGGCACTGCACCAGGGTAAAGTACATAAGGCAGGCTAAACTGTGCTTACAATGCAGTGTGGGAGTGAGTACAAGCAAAGGTGGGGTGAAATAAACACAACCAGTGCCAGGATGGCTGCTCATAGAGCAGGTAAAGCATTTCCCTTAGTAAATAATATTAAAAACTAAATGTCCATTAAGTGAGCATCAATGAGCAGTGTTTGTTAAGTGATGGGAAGGGGATGCCTAAGGCACTTTAAAGTAAGTTGATGGAACTTGATCCTAACTCTATAGAAGTTTTAAATTCTCCCAAGTCTACCACAACAAGCTTAACAATCATACATGGACATTATTCCTAGATTAAACTGATCAGAAGGATAAAATTTAAGCCAATTACCATGAACTGAAACCAAATTATTATTTAGTGTTTTATTTGTATACAATGCTGTACTGTAAGGTAAATTCATACAAAATTACAACTCTACACCATAAATACAGTACTGTATAATGACAGCTAAACTTTATTTTTGAAGTAACAAATGGTTAAACATTTTCTAAATTCAAAATATTACCTCAATTAAAAATACTGTAAATTGTAATTTACTGTAATATATCTTCAAATATAGCTTACTTATCCTTCATGTAGACATCAGCACCATATGCTAATAACAGCTGCGCAGCTTCGTCACTCTTGCTAAACATGGCAATGAGGTGAAGGGGTGTTTTGTGATTCTTTATGGCATTCACATTAGCACCTGAAAAAAGAATGTACACAGATATTAACAACGACTAATGCAATCTAAAGATTTTAATCTAAGAACATTCAGAAGGTGGGGCTAGGAGCCTATCTCGACTCTGCAAGTACATCTACATGAGTACATCTAGGCATGTACATTCATACATATGATCATCTAAACATCCAAGATCAACATTGAGTAAGTCCGACACTGAGAGATGGGATTAGGTTGCCACACACTTTCATACAATAAATTTGTTCAGTGCACAAAAAAGGGTTACAATGTAGATATTAAATTTATTTCCAGTTTTCTGTATATTTTGGATCCAAATTTATCATCCTAGAAAGAAAAAGAGCAACAGTTTCAAGCTCAACAAGCCACAATGTTTATAGCCCATAGGGGTTATAAACCCATGAAACCGCCTACGTACCGAACCCATAAATGCCAAAACACTGCTGAATTTCAAAATCTAACTTGATAAAATCACCAGGAAAAACGGGGTTAATTTTGACAACCCGCCAGCTTCCTGGCCTCGTCGAGGCTACTAGAGAGACAGTAGCCATAAGGTTAATTCAGGTAAACTGATAGCCACATTTTAGGGGGGGTTAATGATCATGTCTATGTTTTCTTTCTCTCAGCTCAGTATCCCGGGCTATGTTGGCACTGAGCTTCTTTGAATCATGACATCTTCCATACTGATATGCTTGATACAGTATTAATCCTGTGGTGCAGCACTCAGTTTAGTTGGGTCACTGCAGAAAAGGCCCAGGTTTAATTCCCATTGAGGGGACAAAAGCATTCGTCACTCAGCTGGGCAATGGGCAATGCTGGGCAATGCTTCCTTTCACCTGATGCTTTTGTACCTGGAAGTTAGAAACTGTTGTGAAGAGAGAAATCAAACAGGAAATCACATGCAGTTTACGTCTTGCTACCAATAGACGTTTGAAAGCTCTTAAAATACTGTTCTGCTTTCACATCATGCTGAAAGCAATAAACCCACTACAGCAGTACAGGATGAAGAAGACTGCTTCATGACCTTACCAGATTTAAGGAGGAAACTGATGCATGTCAAGGATGGAAACTGCATGGAACATGCAGCATGTAGTGGTGTTCCATAATGAAGATCATTAACATTCAGTTTTGCTCCAGCAAGAATGAGGACAGTAACGATGTCGGTGTACCCTGAAACAAGGTAAAGTAATTATAAAATTCACCTCTACTAATGTAACACAAAATATAAACATCATTTCAACATTATAAACAATGTAACAATATGATGCTACTTATGCAACCAAGCCAACCAACCAGCTGACAAGTCACAAAGTGAAATTCAGATGGATTCCATCTCGTGTTGGAATAGTGCTCAACGAGGTGGTGGATGAACTGGCCAAACACACCACATCAAGATCACAAGTTGACATTGAATGTGTTTTAACCATGAGACAAATAAGAAGTAAAGTTAGAAATATTCTGGCACAGGCAGAAGTGACGAGGAGAGGTATAATGTATGAGAGAAGTCAAACACTCCATGTATCCATGTATGTGTCAAAACATCGATTTCACTTATGATAAAAGGAGAAATACTTAAGAGTGATCCTGTACACATGTGATTCAGGCTTACAACAAGGTAAGCAGCATGTACCTTCTTGTATATATAAATAAATAACATAAAAATAAATTATAGAGGTTCAGGGAAGCTGCAGCATCATCATTTTCCAGTAATTTCCTCCTGTGTTGTGGTACTAAGACTGCTAGCAGTCAAGATGAGACTATTGCAGTGTTTGAAGCCACCTGCGATCACACTGATAGAGGGTATGATTGAGGAGCGAGTGTGTGTGTGTGCTGGTGTGAATTTATGTAACAATTGTCTCACATTTGAAGTAACCCATGTGGTAGCCCAGTTCAATTCAATTGCAAATGGCTGCAATAGGTATGAAATCTGTAAGGCTTGAGAGACTCTGAACTCAAGGCTGGTGCGAACAGCTTGAGTGATGACATCTCATGAGTCACTAAGCATGCATTTTTAAGTGATTATTTCATGTGCGTAGATTATATGATTCTGTATGCAAATTGACATCCCAAGTTTCCCCATTGGAACTCCTGTAAATCCTTTGAAATTGCAGCAGTGAAAGGAAGTCGTTTAGTGAAGTGTGGCATATAAATGCAGTGTTAAGATAGGGTATATACATATACAGTAATAATAATAATAATAATAATAATATTTTATTTAGGTAAGGTACATACATACAATAAATTTTTACAAAGATTGGTTGACTTATAGGTAGAGCTAGTACATACAATGCCTAAGGCCACTATTACGCAAAGCGTTTCGGGCATGATAAACTTAAATGACAAGCTTAATACTAATTGAGCATAATGAGTAGATGAAAACAAGAAATGAAAACATAGATGAAAAAGCAGCACAAATACAAATATGTCGACAAACAGCGCTCTTTAAAGAAAAACAGACATTGGTTGACAATAGAAGGGTAAGGTAGGTTACAGGGAATTTATTAGGTATAGCTTCGTTTTTAACTTAAACTGGTTGAGAGAGGTACAGTCTTTAACATGGTCGGGAAGGTCATTCCACATTCTGGGCCCCTTGATTTGTAGAGCATTTCTAGTTTGATTAAGTCGTACTCTAGGAATATCAAAACTGTATTTCTGGTGTGGTGCTCATGGGTTCTGTTACAACCTTCTATGAAGCTTTTGAGATCAGGATTGGCATTATAGTTTAGCGTTTTATATATGTATAATACACATGAGAGAATGTGCAGAGACTTAATGTCTAACATATTCAGAGATTTGAGTAGGGGAACCGAGTGATGTCTGGGGCCAGAGTTGGATATTGTCCTAATAGCAGCTTTGTGTTGAGTAATTAGAGGACGTAAGTGATTTTGGGTAGTAGAGCCCCAAGCACAAATACCATAGTTGAGATATGGATAGATAAGGGAGTAATAGAGATTCACCAGGACAGGGCGTGGTACATAATATCTGATCTTAGAAAGAACGCCCACAGTTTTTGAAACTTTTTTTGATATATTAAGAGTGTGTCCCTGGAAATTCAGCTTGTGGTCAATGAGAATGCCAAGGAATTTGCCATCTAATTTGTTACAAATTTGGGTATTGTTTATTTTGAGATTTATTTGATTAGAGGATTTATTGCCAAACAGAATATAGAAAGTTTTGTCAATGTTAAGGGTGAGTTTGTTGGCAGTTAGCCAAAGATGGACTTTATTAAGCTCAGTATTTACTGTGACATTTAGAGCAAGGGGATCAGGACTGGAGTAAATGAAGGTTGTGTCGTCAGCAAATAGAATTGGTTTGAGGTGTTGGGAGGCATTTGGAAGGTCATTAATGTAGATGAGAAAGAGGAGAGGGCCAAGTATGCTGCCCTGAGGAACACCAATGTTGATGGGTAGGGTGGGAGAAATTGTATTATTCACAGAAACATATTGGAGCCTGTCAGTAAGGTAGGATTTGAGGTATTGTAGGGAGTGTCCTCTGACTCCATAATGATGTAATTTAAGAAGAAGGTTTTGGTGGTTGACAGTATCAAAAGCTTTACGCAGGTCCACAAATAACCCAACAGGGAACTTATTTTTATCAAGAGCTGTATGAATCGAGTTAAGCATACTAATAAGTGCATCGTTAGTGCTTTTTTTGGGTCTGAAGCCATATTGGCAAGGGCTAAGTATATTGAGTTTGGCTAGATATGAGTAAAGCTGCTTATAGATTAGTTTTTCAAAAATTTTTGACAAGTTTGGCAGGATTGATATAGGTCTGTAGTTGTTAACATCTGTGAGATCACCACATTTGTGGACAGGCGTTACTCTCGCTTTTTTTAGAATATCTGGAAAGGTTTGGAGTTCAAGTGACTTGTTGAAGAGCAAAGCAATAGCAGGGGCTAAAGATTTGGAGGCTTTTTTGTAAATTAAAGTTGGTATCTCCTCAAGGGCACTAGACTTGGTTTTAAGGGAAAGGATTATCTCATTGACGTCAGTGGAATTAATAGGCTTTAGGTACAGAGACTGTGGATAGTTACCTGTAAGATAGTCCTTAATGTCAGTACTGGAAGATGGAATATCATTTGCAAGGGATGAACCAATGGAAGAGAAGAACCTATTAAACTCAATAGCAGAATCAGAGGCTGAAAGCTGACCATCGTTATTAGACAGGAGAGTCGGTTTGTTATTTAAAGACTTCTTTGATCCCAATATTTGTGAAATTGTGCTCCAAGTTTGTTTAATGTTGCTCTTTATTTGGGTAAATTTATCTTCGTAGTATTTAGTTTTGGCTCGTCTAATTATCTTAGATAGCAATAATGAGTAATTCTTTGAGAATTCTTTGGAGACAATTCCTAACCTATACTTCTTCTCAAGGTCATGTTTTTTATTAATAGATTTAAGTATTCCCTTTGTAAGCCAGGGATTGTTAAGCCTTTTGGTTGTGACTTGTTTTGTAAGCATAGGACAGTGGGTATTATAAAGGCTAAGAGTTTTTTGAAGAAAAGATTGCACTGTTAGGTTGATGTCCTCTATGTTACCTAACTCAACATGATGTTACCTAAGTGTTATACAGTGTTAAGTATTGGAATACTAAAAGAGGTTTAAGTATCATTCTGTGGGACAAGTACAGATCACTGTGATTAGCTATGTGTATGATGTTTCATAGGGTAAAGAGAAATCCCCAAATCATATACTGTATGTAGAATTCAGCATCCATATTTTGGCTTTATGAGACATTCAACCATCCACAGGTGGACCTATTTTCCTCTGCATACAACTGGCAGCTTCTGATGTATGTGGTGCCATTTCTCAACTGCAAGGTGTTCACAGTGGATGCTTTTCAGCTGGACTGGGGCCAGTAGTCTTACGTTTACCTTTTTTCCTTAGGTCCAGTTGCTGCTTCCCATGTTGACCAAGTCGAAAACTCTTATGGGCCGCATTCTTCAGTTTGCTCCTATGTCGTCGGTTCAGCCCTGGTTCCTGGACCTCTTGCCATTTCTCCCAAACTCCCTCCTCCCCTTCCCAAGGACCCACCTCTCCCAACTCCCTCCCCTTCTTGAGGATCCACTACTCCCAACCTCTTTCCCTACCCGAGAATCCACCTCTCCCAACCCCCTCCCCTTCCTTAAGATCCACCTGTCCCAGAGGATTGGCAGCATGACCTCATGATGGGTCCCCCAACCAATAAGTTCTCTGCTATTGCCTCAAACCAAACTTTTTTACTCCAATATGTGAATTTATCTCAAATTGGAGAGGGAAATCAGTACATAATATTTAATATACCGAGTAATGCTTACAAGATTTATATAATTTTGTAGAATAAAATTATTTTTAAGAGTTGTTGTGATATAAGGAGTGACTAAAATAGTGTGAGGGCACTGAAGTCCTTTTAACTAGATGTATGTGCACCATTACATTATGCTTGGCAAATAGGAGAAAATATACTATTCATTAGGTCTTAACCAACAGTTGTTATAATATTATCTCTTACTGTTACTACAGTATTATTAATGAGCTGTACTATATATATGGCATACCTCTAAGAGCTGCTTCATGCAGTGGTGTTGAAAGAAGAAGAGGTGGATTAACAAATGCTCCACGATTCAGTAACATTTTCACACACTCAACATTACCTCCAGCACACGCATCACACAGGGGCGTACTATTGTCAATACTCTGAGCATTAACCTGAAAGAAAAATATAGTTGAGCATTACAGTACAGGTACTGCCTATCTAGTGAATACATTTTAACACTTTGAAATGGAAAAATCATAGTACTGTACTAAATATAATGAAACCGGTTTTTGGGAAGGAATGTCCAGTAATTCTTCCATGCTTAAGCACTGGTAAACCCAAGCCTTGTGGAATCCCACCAGGCCTCTCAGACCCACCTGACCAAAATGCAGCTCACTATATACGACGAGCCTTGATGGTTTAGAATTTTACCTAAAACCAAGAAAAACACCACCAGTATGGTTAGGCACAACAAAACAAGTGAATGCACAAAGGAAAATAATGACCCTAATGTAAACAAAGTAAACAATCGTTTGGCGAGAATAACCTACCATTATGTGATGCACACAGCTGTCACCAGATGGAAGCCTCGGTTATCTGAGATCTCAGACAACCACACACCTCACTAAGAAGTCACCAGAACGGAACCCCAAAACTCCCTCAGGAAAGTTTTTGAGGTTTTGAGGTTATAGAATACTCCTATAAAGTATTTGTTGCTTAATTAACACCAATACTGAGAAAAACTCCCTCAAACTTCCCCTTTGTCATGCCTACAAACCAGGCATGATGGGGAGGATCTCAGTGAAACTTTTAAAATACTGAACAAGTTAGAGAATGTTGATCTAGATATTTTCTTCAGGTCAGATGTAACACAAACAAGGCGCAACGGTTACAAGCTCAATAAGCCATATTGTAGAACTAAGAACAGGAGATGCTTTTTCACTCACATGGTTATTAACCCATGGAACTGCCTACCAGCCAAAGCCGTACCTGCCAAAACTGTGTTAAGTTTTAAAATATACCTAGAAAAGATTAAGGCAAATAGGGGGACTCTAGACAAGCCACTGGCTTCCTGTCCTCATCGAGGCCACTAGGGTTAGTGGCCCTCGGATAAATCAGGTAAATCAGGAAAGAGGAGATCAAGGCTGGAATGAGGGAGGCTATGGAGGGGCCCACCAGAATAATACATTACTGTACATTCAAAGCTTGATTTCCGAGAGGGCACTAAAGCTAATTTCCCAGCAGTGTCTCAGTAGAGGATGATGGTCTTTCAGAAAGAAAATAAAGAAACCTAAGGAACAGAATGCCAGAAAGGGCTGATTCATGGATGATAACAGCAAAAGAGTAGGAAATAGGTTAGAGGAGCAGAGGCTTGATGTCATTTCTTAAGGCTTGGCAATACTGTACCTGTTCTGGGCACTACTGACGAGATCTTCTCTTAAAGATAACTAAAAATATATATATATTTTTTAATTACATTTATACATTAATGTTTATGTAAACAACCAAAATTATTGTTTAAATATTGTCAAAATATGCAGAAAAATGATTGTATTCAATAGTTTTGAGACATTTCAACATATGGTGATAAATAGCTAAAAAGGGCAATCATTTGGATATTTGGATTATTTATACACAGTACTGTATCTGTATTGGGTAGAACAATATGATCTAGATTTTGGTGGGCCCACTGAACTGCAAATCTAAAAATAAATAATTACACTGTAAAACATCCTCTACAATGTACTAATAGACAATAGGACATTACTCCTTGTTCATATCCCTTTAATTCTTCTCTTATATAATTTCCAGCTAACCTTTGTTCAAGTTTGCACACTGAGCCACCTCAGCCACTTGCCCCTCCTGTTGACCAGACCATACACAATACTTTAGCCACGTTATTGTAACCCATCGCCTGCTTGCCCCTCCTGCCTTCCTTCGTACTTTCCACTTTAAAATCCATTGTCCGTCTTTCCTCCGTCACCACGCTCAATTGTGGGGTTCAGTCCCTGAGCCCATTATGTGCCTTTGTAACCCTTTCCACTACCGCCCACAAGATGGGTATGGGGTGCATAATAAATAAACTAAACTAAACTAACATGTTGCATCAGAACTGTACAATGCTTTAATTGTTCCAATGACTTCTTCTTGTTGATGGTTCAGGGGGTGGTGGTGATCTTAAGATTGCATGCACCTGAAGTAACCAATTTGCTGTCTGGTGAATAGTTACTGTATCTTTGTACAGTATTATAATTCAGTACCATTTGATCCCCCTCACAGGTACAAATTGCAATAAATATCCAATTCTCCATCTTTGTCATTTTTATCACTGATATCAAGACATACTTACCATATAATACATATTCTGTTCTAAATTAGAATACCTTCAACCTTAATTTTACATTAAGGAATTACCCTTGATTAAATGTGTGTCTTTCCTTAGCCAGACACAGAAAAGTACAAATGAGGAGCCTGCAGTGCATGCAGAGCTGCCTGTGGACAATACTGTCCCGTAGATACACTGCAATATTAAGAACTTTTGTGACTTTATTTATGGAAGTGTCTTCAATATAAAACTGTAACTAATAAAAAAACAGAAAATAAAGTTTTTTTTAATATAATAAAGGATGACATAGAGCATGTAGGGGAAGAGGGGTGTAAGGGAGAGAATGGGATTTAAGGGAGAGAATGGGATGTAAGGGAGAGAATGGGATGTAAGGGAGAGAATGGGATGTAAGGAAAAGGGCGAGTAGAGGATGAGGGTTTATGAACTTATTCCATAAACAATACTGTACAGTAATCTGAGCATTTTTCCTTATAATGACAAATCATTAATACTATGCAGTATGACATTTTTCAAAATATTCAACTATTTAAATGAATGAGCTACTGTACTATGCATGTGAATAAAAAATTATAGGTACAAATATAGAAAAATATTTGAGTAAATCACGGTCAATAATCATAAATTATTCTGACAATACCTTCAATGATTTCAGGCTGAACTGGTTAATGCACTTACTGCAAGCTAAAGAAAACATATTATTATTAACTGCACTAAATAATTATGACTATGATATTACAGTAGATATATTTTATTATGAAATACATTAATGTAAAGAATTATTAACTAAAATGATTGTGATATAGTACTCTATCATATTATAATGCACATAAAAGTATAATATAAATGCAGTGCTGTAAAAGTACAGCCATTCACCTGGTACTGTATTTGTCTTTTTTCCAACTAGCCCAAGGCTGAAAAACCTTTAGAAAAATAATGTTTTAAATGGTTTTGCTAGCATGTCTGTCTGATGCTTCTCAGGCTCAGCCCAAGAGGTTAATTCCTTAGTAACTGGTCAGAGACCAAACCAAGGGGATACTAATCCTCGGAATCTTCAACAGGTAGATCATTCAATATCTTTAGTACCCATAACCATATCACCTGCACCTGGCTTACCAAGTGACTCCAACTCTTCACTAGAAGCTCGAAGAAGCTCTAGTTCAATAAATACTGTATATCTGCTTCATTTGAAAGTAATGCTACTTGAACTATATAATGAACCAAGTCTCTGAGCTGAACAGTAACATAATGAAACCTTTGATATGTTGTCAAAGGTTCCTGTTGAAACCATTAGTGAGTGACCCTTATATAAATTCAGGTAAATTCATTTTGGAGGTTAGTTTTTTTATGTTCATTTATTAAGCACCCTACATGCTTCCTGTGGACAGTAGTGGAAAGGTTACAAAGGCCCATAACGGAGTTGGGGACTGAACCCCAAAATTCATTTAGCTCAGCAAGTTACAATCTTGATAAGCTAGTTACAAAACTTAATGTTTATTGTTATATCAACAATGGCTTCAAGACCAACCACAAGTACATTCTCTAAGCTAACCAACTTACTTATGTGGTGAGCTAGTTTCATAATTGATATGTTTATCCTGCCCACAACTCCCCATTCTTACAAATTTTACAAAACAGTACACATTTAGAGATGGACTGAATAGCTATTTGACAATATGAGTTAAATTTTCTGACTTGCCTATGGCACAACAGTCGGATAGCAAGTGAACAGTCACAATGCCACTGTTGTCAGTCTTTATGGCATATACAGTACATGAATTAATGACTGTACTTTATTGTGATTAAACATTATATAAAATTATTTTTCTAGCCTTGGAGGCTCATACCCCATGTTAAGGGTTCATGAAATAATGGGTATATTTGGTCTCAATAAAAATACTAGCTTTAATGACAATAACAAAATAATATACATAAATATATGTATTTATTATCTTAACATATACAGTACAAAGAACTTTCAAATAGGATATCTCCTTTAAGATATAATTTCTTTTATGGTATAAATTCCCTGAAGATCCTATCTGGCATTATTAAAGAAACTACTTCCTCCATGCTCAAATCTTATCCAGTATGCTAACATTAAAATAGTTTGGTCAGAGGTCTATACTGTTTGCTTCAAAATTTCCAGGTGGAATAATACACATGCAGCATTTGTTATTACATACTGTACTTTGAAACTATAAATACATAATCTCAAGCTTATGAAAATTGTGTAACTGTACCCAAGGATTGGTAACAGAGTTAAATATTTAATACAGCAGTGATGTTCAACATATTAATATTAAGTTAATGAAAGCATTTAACATGCTGCTAACTAGTTTAAATTAACCCCTTAGCGAGAGCAATTGTTCCAGCCCACAATACCTTGAAGATCAATGTATGATGATAACTGCACTCTTTAAAAATATAAAAACAAAACAAGAATACTCCTATAAAGCATTTATTGCTTAACACGAATTATCAGATCCCCAGTCTAATACTCCTGGTACAGTATTATTTAATTTGGCTGCTAAATATATACTTGTGCTGAGGTTATACTGAAATTCACAATCTTCTCTCACCCATGCTCCTTTCTGAAGGAGGAAGTCCGTAATCTGGACATCGCCTGTGAGACAGGCCATGTGAAGTGGAGTGACGCGGTCGTAGTGTTGCTCATTTATATCATGACCATCTGCTACTAAACTTTGAACTTCCACAAAATTTCTTGATGCAACTGCATTGTGCAAAGGAAACATTTGAACCCCTGCAAATAAATAATGCAATAAATAATAAAAGAAAGTTATTGCTGTTTCTTTCAAAGTTAATACAAAGTATAATTTCAACTACATAACAGTATAAGATAAAACAAATCACTGCAAATATTGTAGGTAAAAAGATAAATACAGTATTTTTGTATTAATTTGTGAAAATAAACAGAGGCTACTATATTAGTTAAGGACTTATTAGGTCAGACTTCATTTTATCTTCCCCTTTAGGTAAGTAATGAAGATAATGTCCATGCTATGTAGCTGTTAATACATTACTATTTCTAGATTTAGTTACAAAGCACAGATGTGTTTTTGCCAAAGACTCACAAATAGCAAATACAGTATAATTGGTAAAATGAATACAGTACAGTATAAAGGAAAAAAAGTTAATGCTTAAATGGCAAGTTGCCAAATTTTCAACTTTCTTCACCTAACACAAAAAGCCCAGAAAATTTTGCCAAACTCGAAAGAATGAATTGAAAATAATGTAAGGCGATTCATTATGATCTGCTGATTTAAGTTTTGTCGGCCAAGTTGCTTTGTAAAAAACACAACAGAGGCATATACCGGCTAACTAATCCTTCTATAACCTGTCGATATTTTAATCGATTATAATCATTGATTAAAAAACATTTTATTTATCTACCTCAAATGTCATTCAATCTTTAAATATATACAAAACTATAATGTTGGCAAAATAATTATGGCTTACTTGAATAAAGTGTATTAAGGACTGGTCCAGAAGCCATAATAAATACGTATGAAGACAAAAGAGATGCAGAACACCAGATTTAGCAAGTCCTGCTCTTGTCTGCTGCTACCAGCTATGTCGAGGAATCGCAACTATGTCAGGGCATGGTGCATGTGGCACACTTGGCACCTGTGTGGACCTTTGGCACAACTGTGATCCTCTTGACGCAATGATGGATCAGACAGCCATGGTCCAGCTGGACAGAAATTTATACAATGACGGATCCGCCTACCATGGACCAGCTGGACAGAAATTTATACAATGACAGACCCGCCTGCCATGGACCAGCTAGACAGAAATTTATACAATGACAGACCCGCCTGCCATAGACCAGCTGGACAGAAATTTATACAATGACAGACCCGCCTGCCATGGGCCAGCTAGACAGAAATTGATACAATGACAGACCAGAGCGTAACAGACCAGCTGGACAGAAATTTACGCAATGACGAACCCGTCTGTCATAAATTGAACAAATCTGACGAACCAGCGGGATATAAATATATACAATGATGGACACGATTGCCACAGACCAGCAGGAAAGTTCCTTAAACAATAACGAACGTTCTGTAGAGTTATGTAAGCAAAAAACGGACCATGTGGGACAGATCTTCAAGCAATGACAGACCCGTCAGTCACAGACAACTGTTGACGCAATCGCCACCCGCCAGGCAGCGTTGCCAGACCCGAATTGATGAAAGTAGCGAACTGACGGTCTATAAGTAGCGAATTTGAAATTAAAGTAGCCCAATATGAACAAATATTTTTAATATGAATAAATATAACATTTGATAGCTCAATATTTTCTTTAGCGACTGATTCGGTTTTCAGAGTAATATATTTTATTACATAGAGAAACACTACTTGATTCAGATCAGATTCAGATTCAGATGTTTATTCAGGTAAGGTATATACATACAAGTGATGTTACATTAAAGGATTGATATATAGATAGAGCTAGTACATACAATGCCTAAAGCCACTATTACGCAATGCGTTTCGGGCAAACTTGATGTTTTTGTTCTTGATGGCAAACTTACACTTGATGTAATGGTTGCATTAATATTATCACTCCGTGTATAATAATAAATATGATAATAGGATAACAGCAATATTTATTTATTTATATATATACAAGAAGGTACATTAGGATTGTGAGGATACATAGCATAGTAATTACAATCTTGTAAAGTCACTAGTACGCGCAGCGTTTCGGGCAGAAACGCTTCATATTTATTTGCTTCATGAAGCATAGTTGAAGTTCAAATACATTTATTGAGACAAGAAAATACATCTCAAAGGGATAAAGTAGCTTAGGTTATTTCTACCCCCCAACCAGGACATAAAGCATAATGGGTGTGGAGTCCTTCCACGTCTTCACAGTTGAAGATTGTCAAGATCTTCTTCTGTATCCACAACCTCATTCTTGTATATTGCCGTATGACGAGAAAAATAGGTGTTAGTGCAGTCTCTCTAGGCAGATGGAATGCCAGTCACATAAATAAAAAATAAAGCAAATGAAAAAAAGTTAAGACAGCAATTTGTCTTCACGGTGAGGTAACTGTAGGACAAGACAGAGGGAAAAAACATGTAAAAATACTTTACTTTGATAGAAAACTAACGTTAAACAAATTAAACATAAAATAATATCCAGGCTTGGCTCTAATTCAAAGTGTGCAAAACACACAAGATGAACAATCAAATTTACGTTAAGTTAAAGTGCAACTAAAATATGGTGCTAGAAATGGTCACTGCTTGCATCACAAGCGGGGATGTTTCTGGCGGGGGAGAAAGAAACAATTGCGCAGCGCGTCCCGCGGCGTTGCGCGGGCAGTTTGGGGTCGTATAAATACGGGCGCACAATAGGGCTCCGCCTCACTCCGCCTGCCCTCGCCGCTGCCCTCGCAACCACTCCCCGGCCGCCCGACTTTGCACGAGATGGACAACACGCCAGCTGCCTCGGTACCTGACCTCTCTCTCACGGACATCCTGGGGCCCTCGACACCCCAGACTGTTCCGGCAGGGCCCTCCTGCCCTACACTTTTAAACCCAAGGTGAGGTTTTCTGTTCAATTCTAGTCAGGTCCTCCCCCAGTGCGGCGTGTGCCTAGCGCCATCCCCTCGCGGTACGTGTGTGCCGCCTTAGTTAGTCCTTTGGGCTCTCTGCTGTTGCTCCCGGAGAGCTGGGGCGCCCTCCTTGGGCCTGCGCCGGGCGCCCCCGTGCCGTGCTGGTCGCGTGGCTGGCTTAGGGTCGGCGTGCCCCGGGCCGCGTCCCTAGTGGCCTGCGTTTGGTCTCCTCTCATGTGGGGCCCCGTCCAGCCGTGCCCGTCCGTGTCCAAGGGGCCCCGCAGCGCGGCGTGCCTAGGCGCGCGCCCTGCCCGGGGCCCCCCGTCGGCGGCCAGGCGTGCCCTTGCCGGCGTCGCCGTGTGGCCAGGCGTGGTGGGCCCTACGCCCTTTGTGCTCTGCCTTGGGGCCCTTTCCCTCGCCGCCATCGACCACGTGTCTGGGCGTGCCTCGGCGTCCTTCCCGCCTTTCCTTCGGGGCTCCCTGCCGCCGGCCCGCCGGTTTCCCTGGGTGTCCCAGGGGGCCAGGTTTCGCCTTGTCCGAGGACATGTGTCGCCGTCGGCGACGGATTGTGGCCAGGTTCGGTCCTACGCCCGGGGCGCATGTTCTCGGCGGCGGCGGCACGTGGCCAGGCGTGGGCGGCCCTATGGCGGGCCCCGCCTTGGGGCCCATGTATGCCTTGCCGGGTCGTCACGTGCCTGGCCGGCAGGGCGTGCTTCTGCGTCCTTCCTGTTTTCCCTCGGGTGTTCCCTGTTGAGCCCTACTTGTAGTCACACCCCCTTCTCCTTATCCATTAGGTCTTTTACGGCCTCTTGGCCGGGTACATTACGTGTTATGTGGTCTCTCACTTATTAGTTATTCTTTGTGTCCTGCCTGTTATATCCTAGTGTTATATAATTACTACACATTTGCACTCGGCCTTAATTCTAGTACCAGTTAACCTTTAGGTTTCTGCAGAATTAGTTTCCATGTCACTATAGGCTAAGGTCTCATACTTACTACGGGTGTACCTTTTAAGTTAAATCTAGTCCTTGGAATTGTTACTGTTAATTCTTACTTTATAGATTTACTTTATATTTACTTTATATATTTTAATATAAACGTTATATATTCCTTAAATTATATTTGAAACTTTGTATATTTACATGTTCAATATTAAGTTTTATATAATATCAACTTTGTTAAGTCTATAATATAAACCGTGTTTAATATAAACTTTATATAATTACTTACTTTATGTGAACTTTATATATTTACATGTTCTGCAGAATTTAATCTTCAATAAACTTTAACGCCCCATACTGCCAGTATCTTTCTCCCCCTGGTCAGAAAATGGTCACTGCTTGCATCACAAGCGGGGATGTTTCTGGCGGGGGAGAAAGAAACAATTGCGCAGCGCGTCCCGCGGCGTTGCGCGGGCAGTTTGGGGTCGTATAAATACGGGCGCACAATAGGGCTCCGCCTCACTCCGCCTGCCCTCGCCGCTGCCCTCGCAAAACCCCACCCTCCCCCCCTTTGCAAGCGGCTCCTTTTGTACCCCCGTCATGCTTTGCACAGTTGTCCCGATTGTCTCCCCACTGCATGTGGGAAGGGGGGTGCAGCGCCGGTCCCCAAGTGTCCCGCTGTCCGCAGCTAATACTTTGCCCAGTCTAGGTGCTAGTAAGCCCTACTTGTAGTCACACCCCCTTCTCCTTATCCATTAGGTCTTTTACGGCCTCTTGGCCGGGTACATTACGTGTTATGTGGTCTCTCACTTATTAGTTATTCTTTGTGTCCTGCCTGTTATATCCTAGTGTTATATAATTACTACACATTTGCACTCGGCCTTAATTCTAGTACCAGTTAACCTTTAGGTTTCTGCAGAATTAGTTTCCATGTCACTATAGGCTAAGGTCTCATACTTACTACGGGTGTACCTTTTAAGTTAAATCTAGTCCTTGGAATTGTTACTGTTAATTCTTACTTTATAGATTTACTTTATATTTACTTTATATATTTTAATATAAACGTTATATATTCCTTAAATTATATTTGAAACTTTGTATATTTACATGTTCAATATTAAGTTTTATATAATATCAACTTTGTTAAGTCTATAATATAAACCGTGTTTAATATAAACTTTATATAATTACTTACTTTATGTGAACTTTATATATTTACATGTTCTGCAGAATTTAATCTTCAATAAACTTTAACGCCCCATACTGCCAGTATCTTTCTCCCCCTGGTCAGAAATACTGTGAGCCAGACTGAATAACTGTTACCACACCAAGATATGTCAACAGGTCTACTCAGTAGAGCACTCAGGAGTAATCTGAATCGTGGTGGGCTAGGTAGCCCTATATATATATATGGAACATTGGTCGTCCAGGTGGTGCTGGAATCGTACATAGCTATGAATCGGTTCACGTTAACTGCTTGTTTCGGCCGATGGCGTGAGCTCCCGGCAACCAGGTGAGGGGGGAGTGACGGGCCGTGGTGTAGGGGGGAGACTGGTGGTACTGTCTAGACGTCTGGAAAGTAGTTGTTGCTCTGGTGGCTACAGTTCTTTAATATATATACATGGTATAGTAGATTAGGTGATGATGGAGCAGGCCGAATCTCTTCCTAGAGTACCGTGACACGCCGAGACTCATTTTATCACTGACATAGGTGTTTCAAATGATTAGCAACAAGTGTTTTAACCTTTTTTAAACAATATTTTTTAACTTTTTGAAACTTTCAGCATTACATACTAGAAATGCAAGACAAATTTTATGGCATCTTTCTTGAAAATTTTGAAGCTTTTCTGGTTTATAGCATATTTTTGTTTGTCCACCTTATCCAGGGGCAAATAAATGAAATTTAAGTCCAAATTAACATCAAGCTTTGCATGGTTAGGATGCAGGATTTTTTCGAGTAATGGAAGAGTGAAGTTTTCTAAGTCAGTGTGAAGGCTACACTTGCTGCTTCATATTTTTGATAAACTAAATTCATCCTTTCAAAATCCTTTAGGATTGGTTTGAGGAATGTGAAATATAGCTTATTAGCGGGATCAGAGTACATTGAAAATAGTTGCCTTGCAATATACTTAAAAAGAGGAAGAAGAGATTTGGTAATGAGTTGTTAAAGAATCCCGCTGATCTAACAGACGCTCTACACTGAGGTGTAGTCATCGAATATAACTGAGCGAATTGCGAATAGTCGACAGTACAATTTCCAGTCAAGAATGTAGCACTAGGCGTAGGCAGTTCTAATCGTCTCCAAGACGCTACAGCTACGACACAGAACAGACAGCAGACATGTGGACTGCATCGAGCTACAACGCTCTCCCACATAGAGCTCTGGGACTCCGGCCTCACTCACCTCTCTGTTCTGCTCCAAGCTCCGTCTTAACGTCTACGATAATGCTGTATCCAGGACTACTAAATATATATGAAACTCACTAAACACTGTGTATCTAATCTACCCAACAACGTAACATAATCGTACGTTACAACACTATTGTTTATTTCCAACCATCGTGTTCCTAAAAAAGGTATCAACCCAGCAAACACAGAACGTTTGTGGACGTTTTTAAATGGTTCCACAAAGGTAATACTGTAACTTTTGACATAAATACGTATATCTGACATTCTTAAAACCAAAGGATATAACTAAAAACATATATTCTTATGACACAGTTTTTTAAGATTTATGTAAAAATTTAAAAATAATAGTAAATGCTATGGTATTATAATGTTTTCATGCTTTATATTTAAGAATAAATAATTTTCAGTCAACATTTAGTTTTTTTTGTTTACTTTCTGTAAAGCTATCCAATTTACGTTCTTATAACATAAATATAACATTTATATGACGTCAGTATAACGTTATTTACACGACATCATTACGTTATTATGATGTTATATTAACGTATAATTCCTGTGTGAAAACCAGAATATATATTGAACTTTATGTTTTAAACATTGTAAAGTTATCATAAAACTTGGATTAGACGGTAAGCATGCTTTACTTATGAAAATATACAAACAAATCAACAAAAACATTTTAACATAAAAAACATAAACATAACATAAATTAATTGCATGCATGGGAGTTAACTGGAACTCTGTAATATTGCATACATGAACCTTAAGGTACAAACCCAGTGTATTTACTCATACAGTTCTTTCCTAAATCTAAATTTTTCCAATTTTTACACTTTGTTTCGAGTTCTGTCTTGTGTTGCTACTTTTAATACCCCATTAATGTCCCCTTTGTTATGTCCATTCATCCCATTGTGCACCTCTACCATATATCACTCCTAATTCTTTGCTTTTCTAGAGAATGTAATATAAGCTTTGACAATCTTTCTTCATATGACAGGTTAACAGGTAGAACAAAGATTACCATTTATATATGGATAACCATTATAAGTCGGTTTGAATGAGTGAATTGCTGCTTGAAGATAGGTATATACACGTGTGGTACTATCAGATTGCATCGTGGTGAGCCTAAAACCCTTCAGATCCAAGCAAAGGGTAAAATGCCAGCAGATACAATTGCGAACACATTGATACCAAAATGAAAGACATATGACGAGAATTGAGGTAACCAAAGTGAAAAGTGTGTTCACATTACATTGCACTAGAGTGCTCCCAGGTTACTTTCTCTCACTTTCTCTGTTTTGTGTGGATGGTCCGCCGTGCTTTCATCACGTCAGCGGGTGGAGCACGCTGCTGTTTTTGACATTTCATGCATAAATTCCGGTTGGAAATTCTATTGCGAACACATTGATACCAAAATGAAAGACCTAGGATGACAATTGAGGTGACCAGAATGAAAAGAGTGTATACATTTTATCGCTCTTGTGCGCTCCCTGGTAACACGCTCTCGCTTTCTCTGTTTGTTGCGGATGGTAAGCCGGGCTTTTGGAGTTTATATGCCTTTAGTCCTGTAGAGAATTCTATTGCGAACACATTGATGCTAAATTGAAAAACCTAGGATGAGAATTGAGGTAACAAAGTTGAAAAGGGTATACACTTTTCAGTATTATCACGCTCAGCTTTCTTTTTCTGGTACCCTTGGCCTACATTCATCTTGTCGGCGGGTGGAGCGCGCTGCTGTCTTTGACATTATATGCACATAGTTCTGTTGGGAATTCTATTGCGAACGCATTGATACCAAAATGAAAGACATAGGACGAGAATTAAGGTGACAAAGTTGAAAAGAGTATACACTTTTCAGTATTTCCGCACACTACCAGGGAATGTCCAAAAAAAAATGGAGAGAGTGGAGGGGTAACTTGCTCAAAACGCGAAATTGTTTGGGGAGATTAACTTTCGTTCAATACTATTATGCAAGAGGAGCGACACATCTATGGTTCATCCAATAAAATCAGCAGACTTCTAGATGTTACTACTGCTCGGCTTAGACTCGGTTACAAGTATTTCTGGGAATTCTCATTATCTGCCGATGTAGACCTGACCAAATGTTAACTGTCAACAAAATTATTCGCACACCCTCCGTCACTATGTGATAGTGAATTCAGAGACAATTTTATAACCAATGTACCAACGATGTGTCAATATTTCATTCAAAATTATCTGGTACCAGAAATTTTAGCCAAATATCCCCAGTTTGCTAACTGTAAGTAGTAACAAAGTGATTGTAACCTATCCACCGCTGCCCACTGGATGGGGGGCGGTGTGCAGGACAAACATATCAATTGTGACACTAGCTCTCCACATATGTCAGTTGCTTAATTTAGAAACTGTACTTGTGATCGATCTCGAACCCATTGTTGATGTGACGACTTATACTGAATTTTGTAACTAGCTCATCAAGATTGTAACTTGCTTAGCTAAATGAATTGTGGGGTTCAGTCCCTGAGCCCATTATGTGCCTCTGCAACCCTTTCCACTACCGCCCACAAGATGGGTATGGGATGCATAATAAATGAACTAAACTAACTTTAAGGCATCCTGAAAGAAAGCTTGGAGGGTTTGAAAAATTGCAGAACGAAGCCGTGAGGATAATCCTTGGGTGCCCTCGTACCACAAAGATACTTAATATGAGAAAGGAACTTAATATTCCGAGCGTTGTTTATCGTGTTACTGAAAATAACTGTCAAATTGGTATAAAAATGCTTAGGCTAGCTCATCCTAACCCTTGCACAGAAGCCCTCCAGAATTTCTTTATTGAATGTTGAAAACAACCCTCAAGTTGACTATTTCCGTAACAGCATGCACTCCTGTATGCTAATCCCCACAATCACCAAGCCCACCCGAGTCACTCAAACATCTGCCACTACCCTGGATCACCTTTGGACTAATATAACAGCTCCCCTTACATCTGGGGTAATTTATGACAGAACAACTGACCACTATCCTACTTTCCTCATAGCAAACATTGACACATCACCACCAGAAACCAAAAAACTTTCATTCAGGCTACATAGTGAATCAGCTTTAGGCAATCTCTCTAATGCACTTCACAATATTAACTGGGAATCTGAATTTAATAATTCACAGGATATAAACTCATCAACTAACCTCTTTCTCTACAAAACTCTAAGCCTCTACAACACTCACTGTCCCCTCCTTACCAAACAAGTAACTGATAAAAGAAAAAATAACCCGTGGCTCACAAGTGGCATAATTAAATCAATCAACAAAAAACATGAATACGAAAAGAAATTTAGGAGTGGCCTAATTCCAATGGAAGTAGTTAAAAGGTACTCGTCAGTGCTTACCAGTATCATAAGAAAAGCAAAACTTTCATATTATGAGACTAGATTCAAAGAAGCAAAAGGCAACATGAAAAGCACATGGAATACCATCTCTAACATCCTGGGAACTAAACAACACTCCCACAACCAGATAACACTCTCTAAGGATGGCCTTACACTGTCATCTGACTTAGAAATGGCGAATGAATTTAATAGCTTCTTTTCATCGATTGGTGCTAACCTTGCAAGTAAAATCCCACAGACTCAGACACATATCAACACATATCTCTCAGGCAGCTATCCAAACTCTCTTCTCCTCTCACCAGTCAGCCCGTCAGATGTTGTGTCCATCATACATTCACTAAAAACCAAAGCTGGGAACATCAGTGAAATCCCATCCATTGTATACAAGAGCGCCTCCCATATGCCCTTGCACCACCTATAGCTCTGCTGTTCAACAAATCCCTTGAGTGTCATACATTCCCTGATATCCTTAAAAACGCAAGAGTAACGCCAGTTCATAAAGGAGCTAGTGGATTATGTTGCATCTCTGCTTGCCTTGATGACTGAAAGAAAGCTTAAAGGGCTTGAAAACTTGCAGAACGAAGCCTTGAAGATAATCCTTGGATGTCCCTAGTACCACAAAGATACTTAACATGAGGAAGGAACTTAATATTAACTTAATAATAGAATATGAGTGCATATTCTACTGCATTACTATTTGTAATGATCCTCATATTGTGCTTCAGTAATCCAATGTATAACCCTGAGATGTTTTCCTAATTGTACTTAGGATTCCTTGTTCATTATTGTGTATTGTTCTGATCTGCTTTTGTGTCAAATTCTTGCATCGTACCTGTAAACAATTTTTTGACAATTTTACTGTAATTATCCTACTTAAAATCATCTGTACTTGTAAAGTAAAGCTGTAATGTACCTGTTAAACACTTTTTATCAATTTTACATTTAATTATTTCTCTAAAACTCTGTTTAAGAATTTGCTCAAAGATTAGTTTAAGGACTTGCCCGAAACTCTATATATGCAAGCTAGTGGTTTTACAAGATTATAATTCTAACTTAAGCTCTATGTTGTGTCTTAACCCCCCAATGTACGTTCTTGTATATATATAAATAAATAAAATAAATAAATAACGAGGGATCGAGGCATTAATGCGCAGTACGTGCTTCCCTCATCTGTGACGTCACAGCGCCATCTGACGACAGCATAAACACAGGCGGCCATTTTATGTTCCACCAAGATTAAAAAAAAAAAAATAATTTTGCCCCGAGGGGCGAGTTTATTGGGCAGCGCCCAATGTGTTCGCAATAGAATGTTCTACAAGAACATGTATAAAATAAGTGACACAGAGATTATTGATGTGTGTATTTGTGTGGGTGATTATAAATATGCATGTGTATGTATATATGTATACGTATATATATATATATATATATATATGTACATGTATGTATGAGAGTGTGTACATGTATATATAACATTAATAATTTTGTAACTAGCGTCAAAAATTGTTATTTGCTTAGCTAAACAAACTAGAGAGTTCAGTTCCTGAACCCATTATGTGCCTCTGTAATCCTTTACACCACCGCCCACGGGATGGGTATGGGGTGCATAATAAAGAAAGATATTGAAATAATAAGGGTATGAAATGTATCAACATAAAACATTAATGTTAATGGCCATCAGGTAAAATCAGGTTATTATTTGTAAAGAATTTAAATGAGTTAAACTAAATACGAACTTAATATGTTTTGCTAACGCAAAAATATATTCCCGAGGTATTGTAATTGCAAATAAATATTTAATACAATTATTTGTATCATTTTTTTTATTTTAGATTTCCGTATTGCTTGATAATATATAATAGCGTTTAGATAATGCTAGCGCTGGACATTCTTTAGGCTCGTTGCATGTTGTGGTAGTCGCCGCCATTTTAAAACCGTGTCGAGAGGGACGGCTGCTGGCTTATCCACAAAATCCTGCTGCATCTTCAATAGTTAAGGTAACTGTTTTCTTTTATTTGCTCTTAGACATGTGTAGTATATATATAAGCTTGTGGTGGTAGGCTGGATGGTGTGTTGATGGCCCTGGAGGCGTGTTGATGGCCTGGAGGCGTGTTGATGGCCCTGGCTGGATGGTGTGTTGATGGTGGTGTTGTGTTGATGGCCCTGGAGGTGTGTTGATGGTGGTGTTGTGTTGATGGCCCTGGAGGTGTGTTGATGGTGGTGTTGTGTTGATGGCCCTGGAGGCGTGTTGATGGCCCTGGCTGGATGGTGTGTTGATGGTGGTGTTGTGTTGATGGCCCTGGAGGTGTGTTGATGGTGGTGTTGTGTTGATGGCCCTGGAGGTGTGTTGATGGTGGTGTTGTGTTGATGGCCCTGGAGGTGTGTTGATGGTGGTGTTGTGTTGATGGCCCTGGAGGTGTGTTGATGGTGGTGTTGTGTTGATGGCCCTGGAGGTGTGTTGATGGTGGTGTTGTGTTGATGGCCCTGGAGGTGTGTTGATGGTGGTGTTGTGTTGATGGCCCTGGAGGTGTGTTGATGGTGGTGTTGTGTTGATGGCCCTGGAGGTGTGTTGATGGTGGTGTTGTGTTGATGGCCCTGGAGGTGTGTTGATGGTGGTGTTGTGTTGATGGCCCTGGAGGTGTGTTGATGGTGGTGTTGTGTTGATGGCCCTGGAGGCGTGTTGATGGCCCTGGAGGTGTGTTGGTGGCCCTAGCTGGAGGTGTGTTGATGGCCCTATATATTATATTAGGAATATCAGAGGTCCCAGGACAATTATTGTGCATGTGTAGTATGTATATTTATGTAGTATATTTGGCATATTTAATGGCATTTAGTTAAGGCCACTTAGTGGCATGTCTCTGCACCGTTTCCAGTTTGTTGATATGCTTTCTAAGATATGGGCACCATACAACTGCTGCATACTCCAACTTTGGTGTAACAAAAATTGTGAACAATTTCAAAATTTTCAAAATTTCAATTTCAAAATTTCAAAAAATGCATTTTTATATCATTAGTATTGAATAATAATAATGCAAATAATTGACTTATAAATGATGTACAATTAATTGGTAGGTGATATTATATTATTAATATTTTTTCATTCTTGCAAAGCCTTAACAAAGCCATTAACATGTTAATATAAACTTGATCACCTTCCACTTATTTTCTCATGTGCTACCTACATGTACAAAACCTTATTCCTAAATGCATATTTTGTTCTGAAGCTTGTCCTTTATATGTTGTGTATCACCATCTCTGGAGAGTTTTATCTGATTGATGTATAAATTACTTTTAATTTTACAGAATATTATTGTTATACTGAATTTATTATTATATAAATAACTTAATTTTACAGAATCATCTATCAACGCACATCCACAAGTTGAGGAGGAGGATGTGACCTTCCAGATTTCTCAAGTACTGAAACATAGACCAAACAGGCCTGGTGGATCTAGGTACAAGGTAAAATAATTTAAATTTTTTTTTTTTTTTTCCTAATTGTCCGATATATATATATATATATATATATATATATATATATATATATATATATATATATATATATATATATATATATATATATATATATATGTCGTACCTAGTAGCCAGAACGCACTTCTCAGCCTACTATGCAAGGCCAAATTTGCCTAATAAGCCAAGTTTTCCTGAATTAATATATTTTCTATAATTTTTTTCTTATGAAATGATAAAGCTACCCATTTCATTATGTATGAGGTTAATGTTTTTTTATTGGAGTTAAAATTAACGTAGATATATGACCGAACCTAACCAACCCTACCTAACCTAACCTAACCTATCTTTATAGGTTAGGTTAGGTTAGGTAGTAGAGAAAGTTAGGTTAGGTTAGGTAGGTTAGGTAGTCGAAAAACAATTAATTCATGAAAACTTGGCTTATTAGGCAAATCGGGCCTTGCATAGTAGGCTGAGAAGCGAGTTCTGGCTACTAGGTACGACATATATATATATATATATATATATATATATATATATATATATATATATATATATGTGTGTGTGTGTGTCGTACCTAGTAGCCAGAACGCACATCTCAGCCTACTATACAAGGCCCGGTTTTCCTAATAAGCCAAGTTTTCATGAATTAATGTTTTTTCGACTACCTAACCTAACATTTTCAGCTACCTAACCTAACCTATAAAGATAGTTTAGGTAGGGTTGGTTAGGTTCGGTCATATATCTATATTAATTTTAACTCCAATAAAAAAAGAATTGACCTCATACATAATGAAATGGATAGCTTTATCATTTCATAAGAAAAAAAATAGAGAAAATATATTAATTAATGAAAACTTGGCTTATTAGGCAAATCGGGCCTTGCATAGTAGGCTGAAAAGTGCATTCTGGCTACTAGGTACGACATATATATATATATATATATATATATATATATATATATATATATATATATATATATATATATATATATATATATATATAGTTATAGTTAGTGTGTGTGTAAATACCTAAGTGTAGTTACAGGATGAGACCGTCTTCCCAGCACTCTTTGTCATATAACGCTTTGAAACTACTGACAGTCTTGGCCTCCACCACCTTCTCACCTAACTTGTTCCAACCGTCTACCACGCTATTTGCGAAAGTGAATTTTCTTATATTTCTTTAGCATCTGTGTTAAGCTAGTTTCAATCTATGACCTCCTGTTCTTGAAGTTCCAGGTCTCAGGAAATCTTCGCTGTCGATTTTATCAATTCCTGATACTATTTTGTATGTAGTGATCATATCACCTCTTTCTTCTGTCTTTTAGTTTTGGCATATTTAATGCCTCTAACCTCTCCTCGTAGCTCTTGCCCTTCAGTTCTGGGAGCCACTTAGTAGCATGTCTTTGCACCTTTTCCAGTTTGTTGATGTGCTTCTTAAGATATGGGCCAACTTCTGTTGTTGGGCA
>NC_091231.1:2724611-2752111 GCF_040958095.1 Procambarus clarkii
ATCTCAGCATGACATGAATCACAGGCTGCTTGATCACAAAATCTATTGTGTTCACATATTGCATATATAGATTTTTATAGATTTTTAAATTTTTACTTTTATATTCTGTTATAGATATAGTCTATATATTTCGAGCTATTACATATATTTTGTTGTATTACTCATTCTTAATTAAATAAATATAATATTTTAATTCTCTTTTTGTACCCTATTTATTTGTAATTTACACATACATATATAGGATGTCCATTTCTTTCTCAGATATGTCTTCTTTCTTTCTCTCCCTTTCTATTTCAGATATGAATTACAAAATTATTATACCCTAATTTACCCTAAACGTTTTAATGTAGGTAATTAAAAGATTATAAAAAAGTTTTTAGAAATGTTAATTATTTACGTTCTAAGGTTGTATATAAAAGTTCTCAAAAAACCTTTTCTAAACGTAATTATAAACGTGCTGAAAACAATGAAATGTCGTTTTTAGGATGTTTTAAAAACATGAAAATGTTTGCTGGGAACTGTAGAGGATTTTTCCCATCATTTATAAGTCTGTAAATCTCTAGATCATTTTCTCTCCAGAATGACCCTGTGGAACCAGCTGTAGATGTCTCTTCAAATTCATATTTTTATTCAGGTAAAAGTACATATATAGATGATGAGTTACAAACATAATGTTGGATTTATCGATAGAGCTAGTACATACAATACCGAAAGCCACTAATACGCATAGCGTTTCAGGCAAGCGTTTCTTATCATGAAGTCGATGTCGATGCTGGAAGGTAATTCGTCAGATGCATGAGAACAGACCAAATGAAAAGAATGACATGTGCATTTTATAAGAAACAAATAAGGGACATCCATCTTCATCACAGTGTAAAATAAAAGAAGAGGTCCACACAGTTGATGCCCCGCCCGTGGAAGACCATGCATCAAATAAACTCCAATATAGCCAAAATAATTTTTGAGGTGTTGATTCTACAAGGCTTCAGAGGTAGTGGTTGTGACTGAAACTAGGTAAAATCCTATTGTGTTTAGCTTATAATATCGAACACAGACACACAAAAGTTCTTCACACGCATTATAAGTCGACTCATCCATAGTGATTTACTGATGGTCCATATCTACATATTGGTACTTTCCACCAAATAGTTAAGTACTGTCATTTCAGGAGGATGGGTTGCTAGCAAAGACATAACCCAGGTTGAAGCATGAATGACAATTAAGGTTAGGGAGTCTATCGCCCCTGGGGAGGATTACCTCACTTTGCAGTTACTTTTTTCTTTCAACGATTCCGAGGATCAACGTTCGCAGGGGCCCGGTCTCTAAACCTAGCCTCCTGCGGTTGGTGGTCAGGTCAACCACCAGGCAGTGGGACGCAGCTGTGATTTACAAACATGACATTATAAATGCATAAATAATAAGTCATTGACTTTATTAACATTAGTAGTTCAAATTAACCCAACTTATTTTTAAATTAGCCCAAAAAGTCGCAAGTAGCGAGATTAAATTTTTGGAGCGCCGAGCTCTCAGAAGTAGCCCAACTCGCTACTTTTAGTCGTATTTGGCAACACTGCCGTCAGCTGATATTTGTTTACATGCGTAGTATGGCTCACCACCAACAGATGACGCTGACTCAACCATAACAGACGACAGCCATATTTGGCGGCAAAGAAATATTTATCCAGGTCTTTTTCCCCATTCTCGTGCAAATACCGTCCCTGTTGGGATATGGGACAATCTAGCAGTGCCTTCTGTCAGTCAGGTATGTGAATATAATAAGATGTCTCGTCCTTATGCAGGAACCTGTGCGAATGAATGGTTCTGGCACATGACTCTCAGCTGGTTATTATCGTGGCTTAACTCCGTTGTTTTGGCAATGGTGACGAGGATGAATCTGCAGTTTGTACTCGTGGATATTTAACATGACAACTGGGAACGCTAGTAGTAAGCGGGTCAGGAATGTGGGGGAATGTTAATGGGTGGCAATCAAGGCCATAACAGCAGAGTGTATTATAAGCTGTCTATGAGAGTGTTGACTAACTTATGTAAACAACCGAGTCATGAAAGTTGAATGTCATTTGATAAAAGCAAAAAGTCAGTTGTTGAGTCCCACGATTTCTGGCCAAAGGACTGAAAACAGAGTAAGAAGGAGTTTACTGGACGTCCTCTTAAATGTGATCTCTGTGGTGTGCCACAGAGCTGTTTCTCTTCCGGTTTGATCCCTGGGGTACCAAGTTATAATAATAATAATTTTATATTATTATTATTATTAAATTGAAGCTGTATTTAAATTGATTTAGTTGAAGTTGTGATCTGCATACACGTTTTTTTTATTTGTTAATTTTTTTGAGTATATACATTTTAGTTATAGTGTCAATGCCCCAATAGTTATCGGTCCCTACTAAATAATTTTAGTAGGGCATTAGTGGGCATTCAGACATCAATCTCTCTCTTTCTTTCTATTTTGCTCTCCCTCACTTTTTTTTTTGCTCTCTCTCTCTCTCTCTTGCTCTCTCTCTCTCTCTTGCTCTCTCTCTCTCTCTCTCTTGCTCTCTCTCTCTCTCTTGCTCTCTCTCTCTCTCTCTTGCTCTCTCTCTCTTGCTCTCTCTCTCTCTCTCTCTCTCTCTCTTGCTCTCTCTCTCTTGCTCTCTCTCTCTCTCTCTCTCTCTCTCTCTCTCTCTCTCTCTCTCTCTCTCTCTCTCTCTCTCTCTCTCTCTCTCTCTCTCTCTTATTACATTGTCTTTTTGTATATCCTACTCAGTCATGTCTTCTACCATTTTCCTCTCTCTCTTCACTTCCTTATCATTTGTAATTTGTAGTAAATTCTTCTCTCCAGTCCTCCTTTATTTACTTATACTTTCCTTACTATTCTCTCCTTCCCCTTTTCCTCCTCTTCCTCCATTTTTCTTCTCCATTTCTTCACAACTGACGAATGGATATAGAAATTGTCACAAGAATCCTAGGCATAAGTAAAGGTAACGTAGTGGTAGCGGTACTGGGCACAACCCACTGGTGAGCTCCAGATGATCCAGGCAAGAATATGAAGAGAGCAATTGAGCTGCAATAAACATAGAAGGTGAAGCAAATGCTCTCACAATGAGAGCAAAACTTATTGGCATGGGGAAATTAAATTATGAATATAGACTTAGGCAAGAAACCCATGCAGCTAGATTGGCGGAGACCACAAAAATGATCTTGGTGCCTTCTAATGACAATTGCCACAAAAAGAAACTTTTGAACATATCTAAGTATTTATACGAGTAAAGGGAAGATATTTGAAATGAAAGTCAAATCCAGAGGACAGGAGGAGAAAGATAGACGGCCATCTTACAAGAAGTGAAAGTATGCAAGTACAGTATAGGATTGGTTTTGAAAGGAGTTTGTAGTAGTAGGAATCACAACACGTGAACATGACATGGTGAACTAGGAGTCGGAAAATATTGAGCCAAACACTAATACAAAAGGAGGCAAAGCGCATCAACCAATGGTTTAACTGATAGTCTCTCGAAGCAAGAAATGAAAGCAGGAAAACTTGGAAAGGGTACAAGGAAAAGATGACAGAGAACCGAGACAAGTGTAGCAGAGCAAGGAATGGATGGACTATATGAAATAGAAGTGTAAAGCATGTCATATCTGAATTCATTATAATACATGGTTTTCACATGCCAACGATCGTTTGTTCTGGTAGCCGAGTCGCATCTCAGTGGGGCTTAGTATCCAAGAGTGGTGTTAGTTCGACGTTGAATGTACTTTTAATTCAACGTTGAATGTACTTTTAATTCAACGTTGAATCTACATTAATTCGACGTTGAATCTACATTAATTCGACGTTGAATCTAAATTAATTCGATGTTGAATCTACATTAATTCGACGTTGAATCTACATTAATTCAACGTTGAATCTACATTAATTTGACGTTGAATCTACATTAATTCGGCGGTGAATCTACATTAATTCAACGTTGAATCTACATTAATTCAACGTTGAATCTACATTAATTTGACGTTGAATCTACATTAATTCGGCGTTGAATCTACATTAATTCGACGTTGAATCTACATTAATTCGACGTTGAATCTACATTAATTCGACGTTGAATCTACATTAATTCAACGTTGAATCTACATTAATTTGACGTTGAATCTACATTAATTCGGCGTTGAATGGGAGTTGCTCTTGGATATTGCGCCCACTGGGATTTTCTCATAACCGTGGGATCTTGTAACTCTTCTCACTCTATAGTGATCGTGATCCGGCATTGGTCTCTCTTCAGTAAGTACAATGTACTGTGCTCGTTAAAGTACAGTAACTGCATGTGGTGTATATGTATTGCAGTTTAAATTTTCAACATAATCATTATCCTAAACATATATGCAAAAAATATAAGCACAAGGACTAGTATTAGGATCAATATACCAAACGTATATATACGAAGGATGTGTAAACACAGTATTAGGTTAAATAGGCTGCTTGCGGTCACTCGTTGTTTTGGCTTTACGGATCATTGAGGTTATTACAAGCTCAGGAGCCAGATTCACGAAGCAGTTACGCAAGCACTTACGAACCTGTCCATCTTTTCTCTATCTTTGGCGGCTTTGTTTACAATTATTAAACAGCTAATGAGCTCCGAAGCACCAGGAGGCTGTTTATAACAATAACAACAGTTGATTGGGAAGTTTTCATGCTTGTAAACTGTTTAATATATATAACCAAAGCCGCCAAAGATTGAGGAAAGATGTACACGTTCGTAAGTGCTTCGTGAATCTGGCCCCAGGTCTGTGGAGGAGGCTGACGTGAATCTCGAAAATGCACACCTTCGTCTTGAAGGTGTGATATAGTGAGAATTAGGAAATGCGATACTTATAGAAATGTCAAATGCTTATTTTTAACGTTGGGAAATGTGCGCCAATTTTTGCCGTTAGATTGTACTAGGATGTTTAGTTTCGATGAAGCAATATATAGTTTATATTGTAATCATTGTTTGATTATTATCGATTATCATTGTTGTTGTATACATATTGTACTGAATGTCTGAAGCTTAAATAGTGTTTATTTTCGAACTGATTATTCTACAGGATACTCCCAAAAAGGCTTAAATTTAACAATTATTAAACTTTCTCCTCATGCGGTATAAACAAATTCCGGCGAGTATGACTGATGAAAATGTTAGTTTTTGTGTTATAAACCCCATGCCGTGGTGTGTGAGGGGGGTGTCTTAACAGTGTATGGAACTGCTGCTAGTCCGCGCATGCCGTAGTGTGTGAGGGGGGTGTCTTAACAGTGTATGGGACTGCTGCTAGTCCGCGCATGCCGTAGTGTGTGAGGGGGGTGTCTTAACAGTGTATGGGACTGCTGCTAGTCCGCGCATGCCGTAGTGTGTGAGGGGGGTGTCTTAACAGTGTATGGGACTGCTGCTAGTCCGCGCATGCCGTAGTGTGTGAGGGGGGTGTCTTAACAGTGTATGGAACTGCTGCTAGTCCGCGCATGCCGTAGTGTGTGAGGGGGGTGTCTTAACAGTGTATGGGACTGCTGCTAGTCCGCGCATGCCGTAGTGTGTGAGGGGGGTGTCTTAACAGTGTATGGGACTGCTGCTAGTCCGCGCATGCCGTAGTGTGTGAGGGGGGTGTCTTAACAGTGTATGGGACTGCTGCTAGTCCGCGCATGCCGTAGTGTGTGAGGGGGGTGTCTTAACAGTGTATGGGACTGCTGCTAGTCCGCGCATGCCGTAGTGTGTGAGGGGGGTGTCTTAACAGTGTATGGGACTGCTGCTAGTCCGCGCATGCCGTAGTGTGTGAGGGGGGTGTCTTAACAGTGTATGGGACTGCTGCTAGTCCGCGCATGCCGTAGTGTGTGAGGGGGGTGTCTTAACAGTGTATGGGACTGCTGCTAGTCCGCGCATGCCGTAGTGTGTGAGGGGGGTGTCTTAACAGTGTATGGGACTGCTGCTAGTCCGCGCATGCCGTAGTGTGTGAGGGGGGTGTCTTAACAGTGTATGGGACTGCTGCTAGTCCGCGCATGCCGTAGTGTGTGAGGGGGGTATCTTAACAGTGTATGGGACTGCTGCTAGTCCGCGCATGCCGTAGTGTGTGAGGGGGGTATCTTAACAGTGTATGGGACTGCTGCTAGTCCGCGCATGCCGTAGTGTGTGAGGGGGGTATCTTAACAGTGTATGGGACTGCTGCTAGTCCGCGCATGCCGTAGTGTGTGAGGGGGGTATCTTATCAGTGTATGGGACTGCTGCTAGTCCGCGCATGCCGTAGTGTGTGAGGGGGGTGTCTTAACAGTGTATGGGACTGCTGCTAGTCCGCGCATGCCGTAGTGTGTGAGGGGGGTATCTTAACAGTGTATGGGACTGCTGCTAGTCCGCGCATGCCGTAGTGTGTGAGGGGGGTATCTTAACAGTGTATGGGACTGCTGCTAGTCCGCGCATGCCGTAGTGTGTGAGGGGGGTATCTTATCAGTGTATGGGACTGCTGCTAGTCCGCGCATGCCGTAGTGTGTGAGGGGGGTGTCTTAACAGTGTATGGGACTGCTGCTAGTCCGCGCATGCCGTAGTGTGTGAGGGGGGTATCTTATCAGTGTATGGGACTGCTGCTAGTCCGCGCATGCCGTAGTGTGTGAGGGGGGTGTCTTAACAGTGTATGGGACTGCTGCTAGTCCGCGCATGCCGTAGTGTGTGAGGGGGGTATCTTATCAGTGTATGGGACTGCTGCTAGTCCGCGCATGCCGTAGTGTGTGAGGGGGGTATCTTATCAGTGTATGGAACTGCTGCTAGTCCGCGCATGCCGTGGTGTGTGAGGGGGGTGTCTTAACAGTGTATGGGACTGCTGCTAGTCCGCGCATGCCGTAGTGTGTGAGGGGGGTATCTTATCAGTGTATGGAACTGCTGCTAGTCCGCGCATGCTTTCTAGAGCGTGACGCCCTAGCAAGCACGAGCTGTACACAGGTGGGGGTGAGAGGGGTGCTGGGAGGGGGGATGGGATGGGGGAGGGGCGTGTAGCCGAGGTTAAACTTGAGGAAGTACTATTGCAAGGTATAGTATACAGGTATATATCAGCCCCTATTGCATGCACCCACCACCCACCCCTAGTGTTGGCACCTTTGTGTTGTTGCTAGCTGCGCTTCCGGTCTAGGGTGGTGATTGTACAGTTTTAGGTTTGTGTACAAATTTTATTTATGTTATGAACACATGCACACACACTTGTGCTCTCTATTGCTGCCGTTATGTTTCTTGTTTGGTCGGGGTGGTTGAATAACCATTGTTATAATAATGGTTGAATAACCATTGTTATAATAATGGTTGAATAACCATTGTTATAATAATGGTTGAATAACCATTGTTATAATAATGGTTGAATAACCATTGTTATAATAATGGTTGAATAACCAGTACACACCATTGATCTGGTGTGTACTCACCTAGTTGTGTCTGCAGGATCGAGCATTGACTCTTGGATCCCGCCTTTCGAGCATCGGTTTACAACAATGACTATGGTCCTATTTCCCTATCATACCTGATTTTAAAATCATGAATAGTATTTGCTTCCACAACCTGTTCCTCAAGTGCATTCCATTTTTCCACTACTCTCACGCTAAAAGAAAACTTCCTAACATCACACACAGAGATCACACCAACGTGATGCATCAAATGAACAAATCCACAAGGGCCGTGACGAGGATTCGAACCTGCGTCCGGGAGCATCCCAGACACTGCCTTAATCGACTGAGTTATGACAGGGTTAAAAGGGTTGAAACCGAAGTTCTACTGAACTTACTAGATCCCGTAGCCTCTCCGAGGCACAAACCAGGCTTTAACAAACTCCCCCCCCCCTGCACCCGAGCTATGTCAATAGGCCGTTCTCCTTCTTCGCCCTTACATCATCACACACCACCATCATCATCACACATCACCTTTTAACCCTGTCATAGCTCAGTCGATTAAGGCAGTGTCTGGGATGCTCCCGGACGCAGGTTCGAATCCTCGTCACGGCCCTTGTGGATTTGTTCTTCCTAACAGCCCTGTGACTCATCTGAGTTTCCAGCTTCCACCCATGTCCCCTCGTTCTGCTACTATTCCGTGTGAACATTTCGTCTATGTCCACTCTGTCAATCCCCCTGAGTATTTTTATACGTTCCTATCATGTCCGCCTCTCTCCCTTCTTTCTAGTGTCGTAAAGCACAGTTCCCTCAGGCGCTCCTGATGGAAACTGTGTGTGTGTTTGTGTACTCTATTTGTGCCTGCAAGATCGAACTCTAGCTCTTGGACCCTGCTTTTCTACCCGTTGGTTGTCTATTGCAATGACTCCAGGCCTATTTCTCTAGCATACCGGGTTCTAAAGTTATGACTAGAGTTAGTCGCTACAATCTGCCCCTTTAGGTCCTTCCATTTACTCACTACCCGCACGCTAAAGGAAAACTTTCTAACATCTTTATGACTCATCTGAGTCTCACGCCCCCCTTGAATCCGCGCCCCCTTGTTCTATTGTTATTCATTGTAAACATTTCCTCTGTTTCCACCTTGTCAATCCCATGTGTGTGTGTATGTGTGTGTGTGTGGTGTGTGTGTGTGGTGTGTGTGTGTACTCACCTATTTGTACTCACCTATTTGTGCTTGCGGGGGTTGAGCTTTGGCTCTTTGGTCCCGCCTCTCAACTGTCAATCAACTGGTGTACAGATTCCTGAGTCTACTGGGCTCTATCATATCTACATTTAAAACTGTGTATGGAGTCAGCCTCCACCACATCACTGCCTAATGCATTCCATCCGTTAACTACTCTGACACTGAAAAAGTTCCTTCTAACGTCTCTGTGGCTCATGTGGGTACTCAGTTTGCACCTGTGTCCCCTTGTTCGCGTCCCACCAGTGTTGAATAGTTTATCCTTGTTTACCCGGTCGATTCCTCTGAGGATTTTGTAGGTTGTGATCATGTCTCCCCTTACTCTTCTGTCTTCCAGTGTCGTAAGGTGCATTTCCCGCAGTCTTTCCTCGTAACTCATGCCTCTTAGTTCTGGGACTAGTCTAGTGGCATACCTTTGGACTTTTTCCAGCTTCGTCTTGTGCTTGACAAGGTACGGGCTCCATGCTGGGGCCGCATACTCCAGGATTGGTCTTACATATGTGGTATACAAGGTTCTGAATGATTCCTTACACAGGTTCCTGAACGCTGTTCTGATGTTAACCAGCCTCGCATATGCCGCAGACGTTATTCTTTTTATGTGGGCTTCAGGAGACAGTGTGTGTGTGTGTGTGTGTGTGTGTGTGTGTGTGTGTGTGTGTGTGTGTGTGTGTGTGTGTGTGTGTGTGTGTGTACTCACCTAATTGTACTCACCTAATTGTGCTGTGTGTGTGTGTGTGTGTACTCACCTATTTGTGCCTGCAGGATCGAGTTTCGAGCTCTTGGATCCCAAGAGTGTGGGTGGGTGTTTTGTTTGTATCATATTAATTATTTAAAAATTATTTTTTTAGTAACTTCCTAATTATTCAAACATGGAAAATTGCTGCAGGAGACTGGTAGTTTGACTTTATAACCTAATCTGCCATTACATTATTTACTGAACAAAGCCACCATTGAGGAGTCGGTCGGCCGAGCGGACAGCACGCTGGACTTGTGATCCCGTGGTCCCGGGTTCGATCCCGGGCGCCGGCGAGAAACGATGGACAGAGTTTCTTTCACCCTATTCCCCTGTTACCTAGCAGTAAAATAGGTACCTGGGTGTTAGTCAGCTGTCCCGGGCTGCTTCCTGGGGTTGGAGGCCTGGTCGCGGACCGGGCCGCGGGGACACTAAAAGTCCCGAAATCATCTCAAGATAACCTCAAGATAACCATACATTGATGGACTAATAACCGGAGTGAGGGCATGAGGCTTCGCGAGAGGTGAACATCAGCCAGATTCACGAAGCAGGTTACACAAGAAACTTTCGAACCTGTGCATGTTTTCTCAATCTTTGGCGGCTTTGTTTACAATTATTAAACAGTTAATGAGCTCCGAAGCACCAGGAGGCTGTTTATAAGAATAACAACAGCTGATTGGGAAGTTCTCACGCTTGTAAACTGCTTAATAGATGTAACCAAAGCCGTCAAAGATTGAGGAAAGATGTACACGTTCGTAAGTACTTGCGTAACTGCTTCGTGAATCTGGAGGATGATGGCTTGTGCTACAGGAGCGCTTCGTGATCACGCAATGGTAGCCGTACAGTAGAGGAGACCAGTTCCAAGTGGTTAGCCATGCGTACGTGGCACCCATGCGTTTGTGTGTGTGTGTGTGTGTTTACACATGTGCAGCTGGTGGTATAGCCTGCGGCTCGCTCATTGGTCGGCGCCACCCTTCTCGGCCAATGGCAGTCTGGCGCTGGGACAGGTGCCTGGGTAGGGATGCATGGGGGGGGGGGGCAGGAGGCAGTGTGACAGGTGTGCGTGAAGAGGGTGTACGCAGATGTGGAGGGAAGCGGGTACTCGTATATAGATGAGGCGACATTCACGTGTAGGGGAGGGAGCCAGGCAGGTGTAGGGGAGGGAGCCAGGCAGGTATAGGGGAGGGAGCCAGGCAGGTGTAGGGGAGGGAGCCAGGCAGGTGTAGGGGAGGGAGCCAGGCAGGTGTAGGGGAGGGAGCCAGGCAGGTATAGGGGAGGGAGCCAGGCAGGTGTAGGGGAGGGAGCCAGGCAGGTGTAGGGGAGGGAGCCAGGCAGGTGTAGGGGAGGGAGCCAGGCAGGTATAGGGGAGGGAGCCAGGCAGGTATAGGGGAGGGAGCCAGGCAGGTGTAGGGGAGGGAGCCAGGCAGGTGTAGGGGAGGGAGCCAGGCAGATGTAGGGGAGGAAGCCAGGCAGGTGTAGGGGTGGGAGTCAGGCAGGTGTAGGGGAGGGAGCCAGGCAGGTGTAGGGGAGGGAGCCAGGCAGATGTAGGGGAGGGAGCCAGGCAGGTGTAGGGGAAGGAGCCAGGCAGGTGTAGGGGAGGGAGGTAGGTGTAGGGGAAGCACAGTATGGGTAAGGGGGCGATTAGGGTGGTAGTAACGGTGATTGGCAGTGATTATGAATGGTGGATTGGTAGTAGTAGTGGTTTTGTATGGTAGTGCCGATTATAACTAGGTGGTGGAAGTGATTGTGGATGATTGGAGAGGGTTATAAGTAGTAGTAGTGGCCCGATTGTGGTTATAATTGTAGGAGATGATGGTAGAACGATGCTGGTTATAATTTGAGGTGGTGTAAGTGATGGTGGTAATAACCGATGGTGGTATTTGTGATTAATGAATGAAGGTGATGTTTAGAAGTGGATGGAGTATTCATAGTTGGCGTTACAGGCATTGGTGGACACAGTTTAAAGTGGCAGGGCTGGCCGGTGGCAGGGCTGGCTGGTGGCAGGGCTGGTGGCAGGGCTGGCTGGTGGCAGGGCTGGCTGGTGGCAGGGCTGGTGGCAGGGCTGGTGGCAGGGCTGGCTGGTGGCAGGGCTGGCTGGCGGCAGGGCTGGCTGGTGGCAGGGCTAGCTGGTGGCAGGACTGATGGCAGGGCTGGTGGCAGGGCTGGCTGGTGGCAGGGCTGGCTGGCGGCAGGGCTGGTGGCACTGCTGGCTGGTGGCAGGGCTGGCTGGTGGCAGGGATGGCTGGCGGCAGGGCTGGTGGCAGGGCTGGCTGGCGGCAGGGCTGGCGGCACTGCTGGCTGGTGGCAGGGCTGGCTGGTGGCAGGGCTGGCTGGTGGCAGGGCTGGCTGGTGGCAGGGCTGGCTGGCGGCAGGGCTGGTGGCAGGGCTGGCTGGCGGCACTGCTGGCTGGCGGCAGGGCTGGCTGGCGGCAGGGCTGGTGGCAGGGCTGGCTGGCGGCAGGGCTGGTGGCAGGGCTGGGTGGTGGCAGGGCTGGCTGGTGGCAGGGCTGGCTGGTGGCAGGGCTGGCTGGTGGCAGGGCTGGCTGGTGGCAGGGCTGGCTAGCGGCAGGGCTGGTGGCAGCTGGTGGTGGCAGGGCTGGCTGGTGGCAGGGCTGGTGGCAGGGCTGGCTGGTGGCAGAGCTGGGTGGTGGCAGGGCTGGTGGTGGCAGGGCTGGCTGGTGGCAGGGCTGGTGGCAGGGCTGGTGGCAGGGCTGGTGGCGGCAGGGCTGGCTAGCGGCAGGGCTGGTGGTGGCAGGGCTGGCTAGCGGTAGGGCTGGTGGCAGGGCTGGTGGCGGCAGGGCTGGTGGCAGGGCTGGTGGTGGCGGCAGAGACGGCAGTTGGCGTCACGCCTGGCAGGGTGGGGTCGAGGCTCCTGCAGGAATGGCCGCCACCGCCCAGCTGGTCAACAGTTGCCAAATGAACTCATCGCCAGGCTTCTCACACCTGGCCGCCCTGGTGCCTCGCTAATACCCTCACACACACACCTGTCACTGCCGCCCTAGTCACATGTACATTGTACCTTAGTATCCTCCCTTGGCGCTAATTACGGCAGAAGAGCAGTGAACGGATATCTTGAGCTCGACAGTCGACACACAATTAGTTCGTCTGGATCGACTTTGTTCATTGAGTAACCTTTGTTGATCTCACTGATGTACCCTCGTCGACCACACTAGCAACCCGTCGTCGACCAGACCACAAGACCCTGGTCGACCAGATAGCTGACCCCACTTACACTAGCAGCCTAGTCTAATCTAGGAATGTTCACACTCGTAATATATATATATTGGCTCCAGGAGTCTAATACATACCGGGATGAATAGGTGGGATGGGGAGGGTGTGAGATGGGGCGGACGGGGCAGACAGGAACGCCAGGTGGTGCAGGTGGGGACAGGTGGGGCAGGTGGGGCATTACGGTCCACATGTCGCCTGATGGAGCTAATATGCAGGATACGTCTGCTATGTCCAGCACCACCTGCCTCTTCAACTCTTGCCCGACCCCTAATGTACCCTTCCTCCGCCCCTACCCCAGTGTACCCTTCCTCCAGTGTACCCTACATGCCCTCCACACATCGTACCCTCCGCACCACTGGCCAGCTACACCTGGTGGCAGTAATCGAGCACTTGATATGGCAAGAGGTAATATTGTCGTGTCCGTATGGGACATAAACAATGGCATTGTGACTGGCTGACACGAGAGGCGCCAGGGATAAGGTGTACTGCGCGTGCGGGGTGGGTGACGTGCACGGCGTACCTGTGGCTTGGCTGGTGGGGGCGTGCGGCCCAGATCAACTCTGGTGGGTGACGTGCACGGCGTACCTGTGGCTTGGCTGGTGGGGGCGTGCGGCCCAGATCCACTCTGGTGGGGGACGTGCACGGCGTACCTGTGGCTTGGCTGGTGGGGGCGTTCGGCCCAGATCAACTCTGGTGGGTGACGTGCACGGCGTACCTGTGGCTTGGCTGGTGGGGGCGTGCGGCCCAGATCCACTCTGGTGGGGGACGTGCACGGCGTACCTGTGGCTTGGCTGGTGGGGGCGTGCGGCCCAGACCCACTCTGGTGGGTGACGTGCACGGCGTACGTGTGGCCTTGCTGGTGGGGGCGTGCACGGCGTAGGTGTGACCTGGCTGGTAGGGGCGTGCGGCCCAGACCTACTCTGGTGGGGGACGTGCGCGGCGTACCTGTGGCTTGGCTGGTGGGGGCGTGCGGTCCAGACCCACTCTGGTGGGTGACGTGCACGGCGTACCTGTGGCCTGGCTGGTGGGGGCGTGCGGCCCAGACCCACTCTGGTGGGAGCGTGCACGGCGTACGTGTGGCTTTGCTGGTGGGGGCGTGCACGGCGTAGGTGTGACCTGGCTGGTGGGGGCGTGCGGCCCAGATCAACTCTGGTGGGTGACGTGCACGGCGTACCTGTGGCTTGGCTGGTGGGGGCGTGCGGCCCAGATCCACTCTGGTGGGGGACGTGCACGGCGTACCTGTGACGTGGCCACGTACTATAGAGGCCTGAATTCGAATCCCCGTGGATCGACGTGACTGATATATAGGGCCTTATAGGGCATAAATTGGCAACGATATAGGCCTGTAGTTGTTGTACCTCGTTATACATATATTGGTGTGATATTTCCCGTCTTTTAGCTATTTGGCAGTTCTCCCTGCTCCAGTGAAGTAGTGAAGATTACTGAAAAGCTGTTTGTTGAGAGCAGCATTCGTAAGCATCAGTATTAAGGCTTCCTTTGTCTTTCAACACATCTACAGCTTCAAGATGCCTCCACGGCTTTGGATGCTGCGTTCTTCTCCTACTGCTTCTCCACTAACTTCCATATTTGTCGGTAGAAAAAAGTCATAATTTAAAACTCCAAATGTGTGCAATCACCCTGAATTCCGCTCAAAAATAGCCCTCAAGAGTCATATTTCCGATAGGCTTCGTATTTTGAAAACTGCACGGGGGGGAACGCTCAAAAATAGCCCTCAAAGAGTCATATTTTCGATAGGCTTCGTATTTTGAAAACTGCACGGGGGGAGGATGTTTGGGCAAAATATAACAACTTGCCCTTTCCATTAACTTAGTCATGTTACCCGTTTAGGTGATGTATTATATTTGATCGAATTTCATCATATTTATCATAAATATCGTATGAAGTTTTCTGTTCTTCAATCATAATATTATACTAATACACTTATCTTGCTCTTAATGTAAATCATTCCTTTTTTCAAACTAAAATGCGACTGAAATGATATATATATATATATATATATATATATATATATATATATATATATATATATATATATATATATATATATATATATATATATATATATATAAAGTGAAAAGTTAGAAACGTCAATATATATATATTGTTTTTACTATACTAACTAAACCTAAGTTTTAACATTAATACTGAGTTCAATAATGATGTGTTTTGCTATTATACACGTGCTGGGGCCAGCTGGACGCTATTATACACGTGCTGGGGCCTGCTGGACGCCATTATACACGTGCTGGGGCCTGCTGGACGCTATTATACACGTGCTGGGGCCAGCTGGACGCTATTATACACGTGCTGGGGCCTGCTGGACGCTATTATACACGTGCTGGGGCCAGCTGGACGCTATTATACACGTGCTGGGGCCTGCTGGACGCCATTATACACGTGCTGGGGCCTGCTGGACGCTATTATACACGTGCTGGGGCCAGCTGGACGCTATTATACACGTGCTGGGGCCTGCTGGACGCTATTATACACGTGCTGGGGCCTGCTGGACGCTATTATACACGTGCTGGGGCCAGCTGGACGCTATTATACACGTGCTGGGGCCTGCTGGACGCTATTATACACGTGCTGGGGCCTGCTGGACGCTATTATACACGTGCTGGGGCCAGCTGGACGCTATTATACACGTGCTGGGGCCTGCTGGACGCCTATTATACACGTGCTGGGGCCTGCTGGACGCTATTATACACGTGCTGGGGCCAGCTGGACGCTATTATACACGTGCTGGGGCCTGCTGGACGCTATTATACACGTGCTGGGGCCTGCTGGACGCTATTATACACGTGCTGGGGCCTGCTGGACGCTATTATACACGTGCTGGGGCCAGCTGGACGCTATTATACACGTGCTGGGGCCTGCTGGACGCTATTATACACGTGCTGGGGCCAGCTGGACGCTATTATACACGTGCTGGGGCCTGCTGGACGCTATTATACACGTGCTGGGGCCAGCTGGACGCTATTATACACGTGCTGGGGCCTGCTGGACGCTATTATACACGTGCTGGGGCCAGCTGGACGCTATTATACACGTGCTGGGGCCTGCTGGACGCTATTATACACGTGCTGGGGCCATGCTGGACGCTATTATACACGTGCTGGGGCCTGCTGGACGCTATTATACACGTGCTGGGGCCTGCTGGACGCTATTATACACGTGCTGGGGCCAGCTGGACGCTATTATACACGTGCTGGGGCCTGCTGGACGCTATTATACACGTGCTGGGGCCTGCTGGACGCTATTATACACGTGCTGGGGCCTGCTGGACGCTATTATACACGTGCTGGGGCCTGCTGGACGCTATTATACACGTGCTGGGGCCTGCTGGACGCTATTATACACGTGCTGGGGCCTGCTGGACGCTATTATACACGTGCTGGGGCCTGCTGGACGATATTATACACGTGCTGGGGCCTGCTGGACGCTATTATACACGTGCTGGGGCCTGCTGGACGCTATTATACACGTGCTGGGGCCTGCTGGACGCTATTATACACGTGCTGGGGCCTGCTGGACGCTATTATACACGTGCTGGGGCCTGCTGGACGCTATTATACACGTGCTGGGGCCTGCTGGACGCTATTATACACGTGCTGGGGCCTGCTGGACGCTATTATACACGTGCTGGGGCCTGCTGGACGCTATTATACACGTGCTGGGGCCTGCTGGACGCTATTATACACGTGCTGGGGCCAGCTGGACGCTATTATACACGTGCTGGGGCCTGCTGGACGCTATTATACACGTGCTGGGGCCTGCTGGACGCTATTATACACGTGCTGGGGCCTGCTGGACGCTATTATACACGTGCTGGGGCCTGCTGGACGCTATTATACACGTGCTGGGGCCTGCTGGACGCTATTATACACGTGCTGGGGCCTGCTGGACGCTATTATACACGTGCTGGGGCCTGCTGGACGCTATTATACACGTGCTGGGGCCTGCTGGACGCTATTATACACGTGCTGGGGGCCTGCTGGACGATATTATACACGTGCTGGGGCCTGCTGGACGCTATTATACACGTGCTGGGGCCAGCTGGACGCTATTATACACGTGCTGGGGCCTGCTGGACGCTATTATACACGTGCTGGGGCCTGCTGGACGCTATTATACACGTGCTGGGGCCAGCTGGACGCTATTATACACGTGCTGGGGCCTGCTGGACGCTATTATACACGTGCTGGGGCCTGCTGGACGCTATTATACACGTGCTGGGGCCTGCTGGACGCTATTATACACGTGCTGGGGCCAGCTGGACGCTATTATACACGTGCTGGGGCCTGCTGGACGCTATTATACACGTGCTGGGGCCTGCTGGACGCTATTATACACGTGCTGGGGCCTGCTGGACGCTATTATACACGTGCTGGGGCCAGCTGGACGCTATTATACACGTGCTGGGGCCTGCTGGACGCTATTATACACGTGCTGGGGCCTGCTGGACGCTATTATACACGTGCTGGGGCCTGCTGGACGCTATTATACACGTGCTGGGGCCAGCTGGACGCTATTATACACGTGCTGGGGCCTAGCTGGACGCTATTATACACGTGCTGGGGCCTGCTGGACGCTATTATACACGTGCTGGGGCCTGCTGGACGCTATTATACACGTGCTGGGGCCTGCTGGACGCTATTATACACGTGCTGGGCCTGCTGGACGCTATTATACACGTGCTGGGGCCTGCTGGACGCTATTATACACGTGCTGGGGCCTGCTGGACGCTATTATACACGTGCTGGGGCCTGCTGGACGCTATTATACACGTGCTGGGGCCATGCTGGACGCTATTATACACGTGCTGGGGCCTGCTGGACGCTATTATACACGTGCTGGGGCCTGCTGGACGCTATTATACACGTGCTGGGGCCAGCTGGACGCTATTATACACGTGCTGGGGCCTGCTGGACGCTATTATACACGTGCTGGGGCCTGCTGGACGCTATTATACACGTGCTGGGGCCAGCTGGACGCTATTATACACGTGCTGGGGCCTGCTGGACGCTATTATACACGTGCTGGGGCCTGCTGGACGCTATTATACACGTGCTGGGGCCTGCTGGACGCTATTATACACGTGCTGGGGCCTGCTGGACGCTATTATACACGTGCTGGGGCCTGCTGGACGCTATTATACACGTGCTGGGGCCTGCTGGACGCTATTATACACGTGCTGGGGCCATGCTGGACGCTATTATACACGTGCTGGGGCCTGCTGGACGCTATTATACACGTGCTGGGGCCAGCTGGACGCTATTATACACGTGCTGGGGCCTGCTGGACGCTATTATACACGTGCTGGGGCCAGCTGGACGCTATTATACACGTGCTGGGGCCTGCTGGACGCTATTATACACGTGCTGGGGCCATGCTGGACGCTATTATACACGTGCTGGGGCCTGCTGGACGCTATTATACACGTGCTGGGGCCTGCTGGACGCTATTATACACGTGCTGGGGCCATGCTGGACGCTATTATACACGTGCTGGGGCCATGCTGGACGCTATTATACACGTGCTGGGGCCAGCTGGACGCTATTATACACGTGCTGGGGCCTGCTGGACGCTATTATACACGTGCTGGGGCCTGCTGGACGCTATTATACACGTGCTGGGGCCTGCTGGACGCTATTATACACGTGCTGGGGCCTGCTGGACGCTATTATACACGTGCTGGGGCCTGCTGGACGCTATTATACACGTGCTGGGGCCTGCTGGACGCTATTATACACGTGCTGGGGCCTGCTGGACGCTATTATACACGTGCTGGGGCCTGCTGGACGCTATTATACACGTGCTGGGGCCTGCTGGACGCTATTATACACGTGCTGGGGCCTGCTGGACGCCTATTATACACGTGCTGGGGCCATGCTGGACGCTATTATACACGTGCTGGGGCCTGCTGGACGCTATTATACACGTGCTGGGGCCTGCTGGACGCTATTATACACGTGCTGGGGCCTGCTGGACGCTATTATACACGTGCTGGGGCCATGCTGGACGCTATTATACACGTGCTGGGGCCTGCTGGACGCCTATTATACACGTGCTGGGGCCTGCTGGACGCTATTATACACGTGCTGGGGCCTGCTGGACGCTATTATACACGTGCTGGGGCCTGCTGGACGCTATTATACACGTGCTGGGGCCTGCTGGACGCTATTATACACGTGCTGGGGCCATGCTGGACGCTATTATACACGTGCTGGGGCCTGCTGGACGCTATTATACACGTGCTGGGGCCATGCTGGACGCTATTATACACGTGCTGGGGCCTGCTGGACGCTATTATACACGTGCTGGGGGCCTGCTGGACGCTATTATACACGTGCTGGGGCCTGCTGGACGCTATTATACACGTGCTGGGGCCTGCTGGACGCTATTATACACGTGCTGGGGCCTGCTGGACGCTATTATACACGTGCTGGGGCCTGCTGGACGCTATTATACACGTGCTGGGGCCTGCTGGACGCTATTATACACGTGCTGGGGCCTGCTGGACGCTATTATACACGTGCTGGGGCCTGCTGGACGCTATTATACACGTGCTGGGGCCATGCTGGACGCCATTATACACGTGCTGGGGCCTGCTGGACGCCTATTATACACGTGCTGGGGCCAGCTGGACGCTATTATACACGTGCTGGGCCTGCTGGACGCTATTATACACGTGCTGGGGCCTGCTGGACGCTATTATACACGTGCTGGGGCCTGCTGGACGCTATTATACACGTGCTGGGGCCTGCTGGACGCTATTATACACGTGCTGGGGCCTGCTGGACGCTATTATACACGTGCTGGGGCCTGCTGGACGCTATTATACACGTGCTGGGGCCTGCTGGACGCTATTATACACGTGCTGGGGCCTGCTGGACGCTATTATACACGTGCTGGGGCCTGCTGGACGCCATTATACACGTGCTGGGCCTAGCTGGACGCTATTATACACGTGCTGGGGCCTGCTGGACGCCTATTATACACGTGCTGGGGCCAGCTGGACGCTATTATACACGTGCTGGGGCCTGCTGGACGCTATTATACACGTGCTGGGGCCTGCTGGACGCTATTATACACGTGCTGGGGCCTGCTGGACGCTATTATACACGTGCTGGGGCCATGCTGGACGCTATTATACACGTGCTGGGGCCTGCTGGACGCTATTATACACGTGCTGGGGCCCTGCTGGACGCCTATTATACACGTGCTGGGGCCTGCTGGACGCTATTATACACGTGCTGGGGCCTGCTGGACGCTATTATACACGTGCTGGGGCCAGCTGGACGCCATTATACACGTGCTGGGGGCCTGCTGGACGCTATTATACACGTGCTGGGGCCTGCTGGACGCCTATTATACACGTGCTGGGGCCATGCTGGACGCTATTATACACGTGCTGGGGCCTGCTGGACGCTATTTATACACGTGCTGGGGCCTGCTGGACGCTATTATACACGTGCTGGGGCCTGCTGGACGCCTATTATACACGTGCTGGGGCCTGCTGGACGCTATTATACACGTGCTGGTGGCCTGCTGGACGCTATTATACACGTGCTGGGGCCATGCTGGACGCCTATTATACACGTGCTGGGGCCTGCTGGACGCTATTATACACGTGCTGGGGCCTGCTGGACGCTATTATACACGTGCTGGGGCCTGCTGGACGCCTATTATACACGTGCTGGGGCCCTGCTGGACGCTATTATACACGTGCTGGGGCCATGCTGGACGCCATTATACACGTGCTGGGGCCATGCTGGACGCTATTATACACGTGCTGGGGCCTGCTGGACGCCTATTATACACGTGCTGGGCCTGCTGGACGCCTATTATACACGTGCTGGGGCCTGCTGGACGCTATTATACACGTGCTGGGGCCAGCTGGACGCCTATTATACACGTGCTGGGGCCTAGCTGGACGCTATTATACACGTGCTGGGGCCTGCTGGACGCTATTATACACGTGCTGGGGGCCTGCTGGACGCCATTATACACGTGCTGGGGGCCATGCTGGACGCCATTATACACGTGCTGGGGCCTGCTGGACGCCATTATACACGTGCTGGGGCCTGCTGGACGCTATTATACACGTTGCATGGGGCCATGCTGGACGCTCATTATAACACGTGCTGGGGGCCTGCTGGACGCCTATTATACACGTGCTGGGGCCAGCTGGACGCCTATTATACACGTGCTGGGGCCTGCTGGACGCTATTATACACGTGCTGGGGCCAGCTGGACGCCATTATACACGTGCTGGGGCCTGCTGGACGCTATTATACACGTGCTGGGGCCTGCTGGACGCTATTATACACGTGCTGGGGCCTGCTGGACGCTATTATACACGTGCTGGGGCCTGCTGGACGCTATTATACACGTGCTGGGGCCAGCCTGGACGCCATTATACACGTGCTGGGGCCTGCTGGACGCTATTATACACGTGCTGGGGCCTGCTGGACGCCATTATACACGTGCTGGGGCCTGCTGGACGCCATTATACACGTGCTGGGGCCTGCTGGACGCTATTATACACGTGCTGGGGCCTGCTGGACGCCATTATACACGTGCTGGGGCCTGCTGGACGCTATTATACACGTGCTGGGGCCTGCTGGACGCTATTATACACGTGCTGGGGCCTGCTGGACGCCATTATACACGTGCTGGGGCCTGCTGGACGCTATTATACACGTGCTGGGGCCTGGCTGGACGCTATTATACACGTGCTGGGGCCTGCTGGACGCCATTATACACGTGCTGGGGCCTGCTGGACGCTATTATACACGTGCTGGGGCCTGCTGGACGCTATTATACACGTGCTGGGGCCTGCTGGACGCCATTATACACGTGCTGGGGCCTGCTGGACGCTATTATACACGTGCTGGGGCCTGCTGGACGCTATTATACACGTGCTGGGGCCTGCTGGACGCCATTATACACGTGCTGGGGCCTGCTGGACGCTATTATACACGTGCTGGGGCCTGCTGGACGCTATTATACACGTGCTGGGGCCTGCTGGACGCCATTATACACGTGCTGGGGCCTGCTGGACGCCATTATACACGTGCTGGGGCCTGCTGGACGCTATTATACACGTGCTGGGGCCTGCTGGACGCTATTATACACGTGCTGGGGCCTGCTGGACGCTATTATACACGTGCTGGGGGCCTAGCTGGACGCTATTATACACGTGCTGGGGCCTGCTGGACGCTATTATACAACGTGCTGGGGCCTGCTGGACGCCATTATACACGTGCTGGGGGCCTGCTGGACGCTATTATACACGTGCTGGGGCCTGCTGGACGCTATTATACACGTGCTGGGGCCTGCTGGACGCCATTATACACGTGCTGGGTGCCAGCTGGACGCTATTATACACGTGCTGGGGCCTGCTGGACGCTATTATACACGTGCTGGGGCCAGCTGGACGCCTATTATACACGTGCTGGGGCCTGCTGGACGCCATTATACACGTGCTGGGGCCAGCTGGACGCTATTATACACGTGCTGGTGCCTGCTGGACGCTATTATACACGTGCTGGGGGCCTGCTGGACGCTATTATACACGTGCTGGGGGCCTGCTGGACGCCATTATACACGTGCTGGGGCCTGCTGGACGCCATTATACACGTGCTGGGGCCAGCTGGACGCTATTATACACGTGCTGGGGCCTGCTGGACGCCATTAGTACACGTGCTGGGGCCTGCTGGACGCTATTATACACGTGCTGGGGCCATGCTGGACGCCATTATACACGTGCTGGGGCCAGCTGGACGCTATTATACACGTGCTGGGGCCTGCTGGACGCCATTATACACGTGCTGGGGCCTGCTGGACGCCATTATACACGTGCTGGGGCCTGCTGGACGCTATTATACACGTGCTGGGGCCATGCTGGACGCTATTATACACGTGCTGGGGCCTGCTGGACGCTATTAGTACACGTGCTGGGGCCTGCTGGACGCTATTATACACGTGCTGGGGCCTGCTGGACGCCATTATACACGTGCTGGGTGCCAGCTGGACGCTATTATACACCGTGCTGGGGCCTGCTGGACGCCATTGTACACGTGCTGGGGCCTGCTGGACGCCTATTATACACGTGCTGGGGCCTGCTGGACGCTATTATACACGTGCTGGGGCCTGCTGGACGCTATTATTACACGTGCTGGGGCCGCTGGACGCATATTATACACGTGCTGGGGCCTGCCTGGACGCCTATTATACACGTGCTGGGGCCTGCTGGACGCTATTATACACTGCTGGGGCCAGCTGGACGCATTATACACGTGCTGGGGCCTGCTGGGACGCTATTATACACGTGCGGCTGGGGCCTGCTGGACGCTATTATACACGTGCTGGGGCCATGCGGACGCCAATTATACACGTGCTGGGGCCCTGCTGGACGCTATTATACACGTGCTGGGGCCTGCTGGACGCCATTATACACGTTGCTGGGGCCGGCTGGACGCCATTATACACGTGCTGGGGCCAGCTGGGACGCTATTATACACGTGCTGGGGCCTGCTGGACGCTATTATACACGTGCTGGGGCCTGCTGGACGCCATTATACACGTGCTGGGGCCTGCTGGGACGCTATTATACACGTGCTGGGCCTGCTGGACGCTATTATACACGTTGCTGGGGCCTGCTGGACGCCATTATACACGTGCTGGGGCCCTGCTGGACGCCATTATACACGTGCTGGGGCCTGCTGGACGCCTATTATACACGTGCTGGGGCCTGCTGGACGCTATTATACACGTGCTGGGGCCTGCTGGACGCTATTATACACGTGCTGGGGCCTGCTGGACGCCATTATACACGTGCTGGGGCCATGCTGGACGCCATTATACACGTGCTGGGGCCAGCTGGACGCCATTATACACGTGCTGGGGCCTGCTGGACGCTATTATACACGTGCTGGGGCCTGCTGGACGCCATTATACACGTGCTGGGGCCTGCTGGACGCCATTATACACGTGCTGGGGCCAGCTGGACGCCATTATACACGTGCTGGGGCCTGCTGGACGCTATTATACACGTGCTGGGGCCTGCTGGACGCCATTATACACGTGCTGGGGCCTGCTGGACGCCATTATACACGTGCTGGGGCCAGCTGGACGCCATTATACACGTGCTGGGGCCTGCTGGACGCCATTATACACGTGCTGGGGCCAGCTGGACGCTATTATACACGTGCTGGGGCCTGCTGGACGCTATTATACACGTGCTGGGGCCTGCTGGACGCTATTATACACGTGCTGGGGCCTGCTGGACGCCATTATACACGTGCTGGGGCCTGCTGGACGCCATTATACACGTGCTGGGGCCAGCTGGACGCTATTATACACGTGCTGGGGCCTGCTGGACGCCATTGTACACGTGCTGGGGCCTGCTGGACGCTATTATACACGTGCTGGGGCCTGCTGGACGCCATTATACACGTGCTGGGGCCAGCTGGACGCTATTATACACGTGCTGGGGCCTGCTGGACGCCATTGTACACGTGCTGGGGCCTGCTGGACGCCATTATACACGTGCTGGGGCCTGCTGGACGCCATTATACACGTGCTGGGGCCAGCTGGACGCTATTATACACGTGCTGGGGCCTGCTGGACGCCATTGATACACGTGCTGGGGGCCTGCTGGACGCTATTATACACGTGCTGGGGCCTGCTGGACGCCATTATACACGTGCTGGGGCCAGCTGGACGCTATCTATTAACACGTGCTGGGGCCTGCGGACGCCATTGTACACGTGCTGGGGCCTTGCTGGACGCCATTTATACACGTGCTGGGGCCTGCTGGACGCTATTATACACGTGCTGGGGCCTGCGGACGCTATTATACACGTGCTGGGGCCTGCTGGACGCCATTATACACGTGCTGGGGCCCTGCTGGGACGCTATTATACACGTGCTGGGGCCTGCTGGACGCTATTATACACGTGCTGGGGCCTGCTGGACGCCATTATACACGTGCTGGGGCCTGCTGGACGCCATATACACGTGCTGGGGCCTGCTGGACGCTATGTTATACACGTGCTGGGGCTGCTGGGACGCCATTATACACGTGCTGGGGCCTGCTGGACGCCATTATACACGTGCTGGGGCCAGCTGGACGCCATTATACACGTGCTGGGGCCAGCTGGACGCCATTATACACGTGCTGGGGCCAGCTGGACGCCATTATACACGTGCTGGGGCCTGCTGGACGCCATTATACACGTGCTGGGGCCTGCTGGACGCCATTATACACGTGCTGGGGCCTGCTGGACGCTATTATACACGTGCTGGGGCCTGCTGGACGCTATTATACACGTGCTGGGGCCTGCTGGACGCCATTATACACGTGCTGGGGCCTGCTGGACGCCATTATACACGTGCTGGGGCCTGCTGGACGCCATTATACACGTGCTGGGGCCTGCTGGACGCTATTATACACGTGCTGGGGCCTGCTGGACGCTATTATACACGTGCTGGGGCCTGCTGGACGCCATTATACACGTGCTGGGGCCTGCTGGACGCCATTATACACGTGCTGGGGCCAGCTGGACGCCATTATACACGTGCTGGGGCCTGCTGGACGCTATTATACACGTGCTGGGGCCTGCTGGACGCCATTATACACGTGCTGGGGCCTGCTGGACGCCATTATACACGTGCTGGGGCCAGCTGGACGCCATTATACACGTGCTGGGGCCTGCTGGACGCTATTATACACGTGCTGGGGGCCTGCTGGACGCCATTATACACGTGCTGGGGGCCTGCTGGAACGCCATTATACACGTTGCTGGGGCCTGCTGGACGCTATTATACACGTGCTGGGGCCTGCTGGACGCTATTATACACGTGCTGGGGCCTGCTGGACGCCATTATACACGTGCTGGGGCCTGCTGGACGCCATTATACACGTGCTGGGGCCAGCTGGACGCCATTATACACGTGCTGGGGCCTGCTGGACGCTAACTTCGGAATGTAAAGATAAGAATGTTGAGGGCGAGTTTGTCTGGCGCTTGAGGACACTATTTGCATTAATTTGGTGTTTGAGGAGCCACGTCTTGTGCAGGTGGTGGTGTAGGTGGTCGTTGTACAGTGGTGCAGGTACAGCAGCAGGAGCAGCAGCAGCAGCAGCAGCAGGAGCAGCAGGAGCAGCAGCAGCAGCAGCAGCAGCAGCAGCAGCAGCAGGAGCAGCAGCAGCAGCAGCAGCAGGGGTGGTGGTCCACAGGTACACACACACACACGAAGGCATGCAGAACAGAAGCGGGTACTGAAGCAGAAATATGTTTGTTGTACAATCCCAAACATGTCGGCAGCTGCGTACACACCCCTGGTCGTGTACGTGCTAGCTGGTGGTGGTGGTGTACACACCTGCTGGTGGTGGTGGTGTACACACCTGCTGGTGGTGGTGGTGTGGTGATGTACACACCTGCTGGTGGTGGTGGTGTGGTGATGTACACACCTGCTGGTGGTGGTGGTGTGGTGATGTACACACCTGCTGGTGGTGGTGGTGTGGTGTACACACCTGCCCGCTGGTGGTGGTGGTGATGTACACACCTGCTGGTGGTGGTGGTGTACACACCTGCTGGTGGTGGTGGTGTACACACCTGCCCGCTGGTGGTGGTGGTGGTGGTGGTGTACACACCTGCTGGTGGTGGTGGTGGTGGTGTACACACCTGCTGGTGGTGGTGGTGGTGGTGTACACACCTGCCCGCTGGTGGTGGTGGTGGTGTACACACCTGCCCGCTGGTGGTGGTGGTGGTGTACACACCTGCTGGTGGTGGTGGTGGTGGTGTACACACCTGCCCGCTGGTGGTGGTGTGGTGGTGTACACACCTGCCCGCTGGTGGTGGTGGTGGTGTACACACCTGCCCGCTGGTGGTGGTGTGGTGGTGTACACACCTGCCCGCTGGTGGTGGTGGTGGTGTACACACCTGCCCGCTGGTGGTGGTAATGTACACACCTGCTCGCTGATGGTGGTGGTGATGTACACACCTGCCCGCAGGTGGTGGTAATGTACACACCTGCTCGCTGGTGGTGGTCACGTACACACCTGCTCGCTGGTGGTGGTCACGTACACACCTGCTCGCTGGTGGTGGTGATGTACACACCTGCTCGCTGGTGGTGGTCACGTACACACCTGCTCGCTGGTGGTGGTGATGTACACACCTGCTCGCTGGTGGTAGTCATGTACACACCTGCTCGCTGGTGGTAGTCATGTACACACCTGCTCGCTGGTGGTAGTCATGTACACACCTGCTCGCTGGTGGTAGTCATGTACACACCTGCTCGCTGGTGGTAGTCACGTACACACCTGCTCGCTGGTGGTAGTCATGTACACACCTGCTCGCTGGTGGTAGTCATGTACACACCTGCTCGCTGGTGGTAGTCACGTACACACCTGCTCGCTGGTGGTAGTCATGTACACACCTGCTCGCTGGTGGTAGTGATGTACACACCTGCTCGCTGGTGGTAGTGATGTACACACCTGCTCGCTGGTGGTAGTCATGTACACACCTGCTCGCTGGTGGTAGTCACGTACACACCTGCTCGCTGGTGGTGGTCACGTACACACCTGCTCGCTGGTGGTGGTGATGTACACACCTGCTCGCTGGTGGTGGTCACGTACACACCTGCTCGCTGGTGGTGGTGATGTACACACCTGCTCGCTGGTGGTGGTCACGTACACACCTGCTCGCTGGTGGTAGTCATGTACACACCTGCACTCTTATCTGGTGTTGCTGCTGCCCTGTGGGTCGGGGGTGGGGGTGTGGGGGGAGGGGAGGTATGTGCAAGCACAACACATGCCTTGTTCCCAGTACTGATGTACACACCTGGCGAGGCGAGAAGCAGATGAATGGCTGGGCGATAACAAGGTAG
>NC_091231.1:2753698-2772946 GCF_040958095.1 Procambarus clarkii
TTCTCTCTCTCTCTCTCTCTCTCTCTCTCTCTCTCTCTCTCTCTCTCTCTCTCTCTCTCTCTCTCTCTCTCTCTCTCTCTCTCTCTCTCTCTCTCTCTCTCGATGAGTCCTGAATCATCTGTCTTTCCCGCTGTCTTTTGGTCTTTTACCTTTGATGGTGTTCAAGGAATTCGCTGATATCCCACAACTGATCAGGTCCCGGAGTCTGTCATCAGGCCCCCTGGCCAGCCGGACCACCCTCGGACCACCATGGGACCACCCTCGGACCCCCTGGAACCACCCTGGGACCACCCTGGGACCACCCTGGAACCACCCTGGGACCACCCTGGGACCACCCTGGGACCACCCTCGAACCCCCTGGAACCACCCTGGGACCACCCTGGGACCACCCTGGGACCACCCTCGAACCACGTGCTTGTTGAGGCCGGCGGTGAGTCTTTGGCGCCCCTTGCGACCACTGCTGGCGGGCGTGGGGTCGTCGGAGCGTAGCGGTTCCTTTGCTGATAATAATCAATTTGGTGTGTCGGTTGGTCTTGGTAATTGTTGGTGGGCTTACCTGTGTCTACAAGTCGTGGGGGGGGGGGGGAACTAGCTCGTGGGTCCCGCCTCTTAGTTATCAGTTGTCTGGTTCGATTAATCCTAATTATTTCTTGTTTCCACCTGAAACTTTCAGTGTAGGACTGACGTATATCTGAGTATTTATGTTTGTAGATTAGATTAGCGTTTTAAAAGCACTACAATCACCTTCTGTGGTTGATTGTTCAATAAATCACTGAACTATATGTTTAACAGATCTCTAACCTTGTCCATGGAGGATACAAGAAAATGTATATATGTGCTGGTTAGCATTGCAAATGTATGGCCACGTCTGTGGTAAAAAAAATAACAATAGTAAAAAAAAAAAAAATGGTGAAATCACCTTTGCTCCAAAAGTGTTTTTGTTTACACCTGGATGTAAACATATATATGTTTATATATGTTTATTTACATATTTTACATATATATGTTTATTTCATATATGTTTAACAGTGTGCTTGTTGCCAAAGAATAATGAGCTTTAAGGTTACCTCTTGGCCCAACCCGTTCTCGCAAATTCGTAAAGTCAATATTGACTTATTAAATTTGCGAGAACGGGTTGCTTGGCCAATGTGGTGTATCCGGACAGTTATAACCCTGGAAACACACACCGAAACTGTCTCTATTTTCCGCTTGTTACAACTTGTAATAAAGTTGTTACATCTTGGCTTAACGTGTTTATGACGTATTAGAACGTTGTTACAACTTGCTATATTGGTTGTTATAACTGGTTAGGAGGTGTTAAAACTTGTTCCAACGTTGTACCAACGTCGTAGTTTCGGTGTGTGTTTGGCGGGAAGGGTCGTGCAGTGGGCGTGGTCGTCAGGTTTGTAACATATATGCAAATAGTTCAGGTTTGTAACATATATGCAAATGGTTCAGGTTTGTAACATATATGCAAATGGTTCAGGTTTATAACATATATGCAAATGGTTCAGGTTTATAACATATATGCAAATGGTTCAGGTTTATAACATATATGCAAATGGTTCAGGTTTGTAACATATATGCAAATGGTTCAGGTTTATAACATATATGCAAATGGTTCAGGTTTATAACATATATGCAAATGGTTCAGGTTTATAACATATATGCAAATGGTTCAGGTTTGTAACATATATGCAAATGGTTCAGGTTTATAACATATATGCAAATGGTTCAGGTTTATAACATATATGCAAATGGTTCAGGTTTGTAACATATATGCAAATGGTTCAGGTTTGTAACATATATGCAAATAGTTCAGGTTTATAACATGCAAATGGTTCAGGTTTATAACATATATGCAAATAGTTCAGGTTTATAACATGCAAATGGTTCAGGTTTATAACATATATGCAAATAGTTCAGGTTTGTAACATATGCAAATGGTTCAGGTTTGTAACATATATGCAAATGGTTCAGGTTTATAACATATATGCAAATAGTTCAGGTTTGTAACATATATGCAAATGGTTCAGGTTTGTAACATATATGCAAATGGTTCAGGTTTATAACATATATGCAAATAGTTCAGGTTTGTAACATATATGCAAATGGTTCTTGGATTTGCAGACATACGGCTGTTGTTTTGATCTGTCCATACCGACGCCCCATAGCCTGGTGGATAGCGCGCAGGACTCGTAATTCTGTGGCGCGGGTTCGATTCCCGCACGAGGCAGAAACAAATGGGCAAAGTTTCTTTCACCCTGAATGCCCCTGTTACCTAGCAGTAAATAGGTACGTGGGAGTTAGTCAGCTGTCACGGGCTGCTTCCTGGGGGTGGAGGCCTGGTCGAGGACCGGGCCGCGGGGACACTAAGAAAGCCCCGAAGTCATTTCAAGATAACCTCAAGATAAGATAGCCCCGTGCTTGACGTGTCTGCCAATGGAGTTGAAATTATTTACTCCTCCATTGAGATTGGTCGAGGGAGTAAACAAAAAAGTCAAGTCCGCGAGGTTTGGAGGAACACGAGTTTCCGAAACGTCGTCGTCCCTTCACTTTCTAGTGTGTGGTCTGGTCAGCATATGAGTTTTACTTTCGTGGTCATGTTTGGTGGGTTGGTAGGGTTATGTCATGGTCAATTTTGGGTATCGGTTCAAGCTTTACTTAAATTGCTACGTCAAAGTTTGCTACGATAAAGGAAACTTGATAAACGTCTTCAAAGGATATCTGATCAACAGGGCTGTTATTCATACGGCAATCTGCGTGCAGCGACGTTTAACAGCCTGGGGGCAGATTCACGAAGCAGTTACGCAAGTACTTACGAACGTGTACATCTTTCCTTAATCTTTGACGGTTTTGGTTACATTTATTAAACAGTTTACAAGCGTGAAAATTTGCCAATCAACTGTTGTTATTGTTATGAACAGCCTCCTGGTGCTTCCGAGCTCATTAACTGTTTAATAATTGGAAACAAAGCCGCCAAAGATTGAGAAAAGATGTTCAGGTTCGTAAGTGTTTGCGTAACTGCTTCGTGAATCTGGCCCCTGGTTAACCAGACCACGAACCAGGAGGCCTGGTCACAGACCGGCCCCCGGGGACATTGATCCTCGGAAGCAGCTCAAGGTAACCGCAAGGTAGTCCCTCAGCTGCTCCTTCTTCTTGAGGTTATCTTGAGATGATTTCGGGGCTTTAGTGTCCCCGCGGCCCGGTCCTAGACCAGGCCTCCACCCCCAGGAAGCAGCCCGTGACAGCTGACTAACACCCAGGTACCTATTTTACTGCTAGGTAACAGGGGCATAGGGTGAAAGAAACTCTGCCCATTGTTTCTCGCCGGCGCCCGGAATCGAACCCGGGATCACAGGATCACAAGTCCAGCGTGCTGTCCGCTCGGCCGACCGGCTCCCAGCTTATTCCTTGGAGAGAAATAAGTAAGGGAATCATTATTAACAAGGTAACTCATCACCGTAGCAGCTTGGGCAGCCCTGTTGGCTCAGGAGCCGGTCGGCCGAGCGGACAGTACGCTGGGCTTGTGATCCTGTGGTCCCGGGTTCGATTCCGGGCGCCGGCGAGAAACAATGGGCAGAGTTTCTTTCACCCTATGCCCCTGTTACCTAGCAGTAAAATAGGTACCTGGGTGTTAGTCAGCTGTCACGGGCTGCTTCCTGGGGGTGGAGGCCTGGTCTAGGACCGGGCCGCGGGGACACTAAAGCCCCGAAATCATCTCAAGATAACCTCAAGATAACCTGCGTCACCACCTTCCTGGATGGTCACACAGGTCACCACCCAGCCTGACCTTGGATGGGTGACCTACATCATCCTAATTCAAGTTCAATTATGCTTATTGAGACAAGAAATAATACATCTCAAAGGGATAGAGTAGCTTAGGCTATTTCTAACCCCTACCCATCCTAATTGCACTGGGGAGACATCTCTCGTCACACAGGGTGCAGTTGCACCTCCACAGATCTCCAGTATCAGCTCTTGATACTGGTAATGGCTCAAAAGGGCCACCGCTTACGGGCTATTCATGCCCGTGCCACCTCTTGGGTGGCTTAATCTTCATCAATCAATCAATCATCAATCCTAATTGTCCCATTCTCACCTTCCCTCTTCCCCCACCCCTTCCCCCTCTACTCTGTCCTTCAGCAAATCAGAACCTGATCTTAGCTCCCAAACACACACACACACATCGTGTCAGCAAGGCGGACAGCTCGCCTGCTGTCATAACTCACACTGTAATCCACATTTCAATACTTGTTCCTTGACCTGCTCCATCTTCTTTACTGCCCCTCACCTGCCCATAGTCGGTGCCTCTGGGGAATTGAATTGAAATTGAAATAAGTTTATTGAGGTAAAATACACACAAAGGGATGAGGTAGCTCAAGCTATTCTCACCCCGTTCAGTACAACGTGTTAATACATACATACACACACATCACAAACAATATACATATTACCAAATGCAGGCGATGAGTCACAATAACGTGGCTGAAGTATGTTGACCAGACCACACACTAGAAATTGAAGGGACGACGACGTTTCGTCGTCGTTGCCTGTCCCTACCTGTCCTCATCACAATCGACTTGAGAATGGTCCAGGACGGACCGAAACGTCGTCGTCCCTTCAATTTCTAGTGTGTGGTCTGGTCAACATATTACCAAACTCCTGGGAAAGTCTGGTTTGTGAATCGGTGTTAGATCATCAGTCGGCGCCTGGCACCCTCGACCTCGGCTCCCGCGACCCAGCGTGACCTCCCTCCATGACCCGACTCCCAAATACATATTTTTAACTTGACGTCGTCTTCCGGGTGTGGTGGTACTCACCCCCCCCCCCCCCTGGAGGCGCCCGCTGCCGGGTATTAAACAAGATATACTTTCTTACACAATGTGAATTATGAATTTGTTTTGTTTGAATCTATTCTGCAGGAATTTGCCAGGAATCCAAACCCCTTAGAACAAAAATAATTCATTGTGGCTTGCTGGCTGCGAGGCTGAGAGTGAGACGTTTAATTTATAAGAGGAGACAGCCTGCCTTGTGGTGGTGACTGGGCCCCTGGTGAGCGGGTCCCTGGTGACTGGGCCCCCTGGTGAGTGGGTCCCTGGTGACTGGGGCCCCTGGTGAGTGGGTCCCTGGTGACTGGGGTCCCTGGTGACTGGGCCCCCTGGTGAGTGGGTCCCTGGTGACTGGGCCCCCTGGTGAGTGGGTCCCTGGTGACTGGGGCCCCTGGTGAGTGGGTCCCTGGTGAGCGGGTCCCTGGTGACTGGGCCCCCTGGTGAGTGGGTCCCTGGTGACTGGGCCCCCTGGTGAGTGGGTCCCTGGTGACTGGGGCCCCTGGTGAGTGGGTCCCTGGTGAGCGGGTCCCTGGTGACTGGGGCCCCAGGTGAGTGGGTCCCTGGTGAGTGGGTCCCTGGTGACTGGGGCCCCTGGTGAGCGGGTCCCTGGTGACTGGGGCCCCTGGTGAGTGGGTCCCTGGTGACTGGGGCCCCTGGTGAGTGGGTCCCTGGTGACTGGGGTCCCTGGTGAGCGGGTCTCTGGTGACTGGGGCCCCTGGTGAGCGGCACTCTATCCTTTCCTCTCTCAATTCCCTTCTATTCTGTTCTATCCAGACCACTTCTTTAAAAGGCCAGATGTAACACGAACACGGGGGGTAGAAATATCCTAAGCTACTCTATCCCTCTGAGAAGTATTTCTTTCTTGTCTCAATAAACATACTTGAACTTGAACACAAACAAGGGGCAACAGCCCAGAGCTCAACAAGCCACAGTGCTGGACAGAGAAGAGGAGACGCATTTTCATTTCTTCAGTTTAAAATTGACCTAAAAAAATCCTCGTGGGCAGGGAAGGGACCTTTGACAAGCCATCGGCGTCCTGTCCCCGTCGAACCCAATAAACACGGTGGCCCTCAGGTAAATTCCGATCAAATTTGTTCTAGTTGACCAGACCACACACTAGAAAGTGAAGGGACGACGATGTTTCGGTCCGTCCTGGACCATTCTCAAGTCGATTGTGATGAGGAGACAGTTCCCTAGTTACCTAGACAGTCTTTTCTAGTTCCCTAGACCCCCCCCCCCCACTTCCTTCCCCTTAGCGACCCGCTGACGACGCCTGACAAACTTCGCGCGTCATTTGTTTCGTGACGTCACTCTTTGTTTACAACGCCAGCGACCTTCTCCCAGCTGACGCCCCGGGTTGCCAACGACTGTTTTTCTGGCCCACAAATACCCCGGGAATATTGATGACATTGTTTTGACCATTCTTGGAAATACACTACAAATCTAACGCTGTATACAGATAATATACGTCCTTATACACACACTGATGTCATAATAGCCTCAAAATGTTCTCAACTGCATTCGCTTTATGGAATATTAAATATTTCTCATCAGAGGAAATCAGTGTAAATAGTCCTCATTCCAGCTAAAATTAATTTGGATTAAATCCTTGCATATATTGTTGTTGGTGTGAGTCCCGGGGTAACCGGGCCGAGAGTGGCATTGATAATAGACCTGCATCGATGGACACAATTATAATACAAGGGTAATGGCATTGATAATTATAATAATACATGAGAGAGGGAGAGAGACAGACAGACAGACAGACAGACAGAGACAAAATAACTAGCATTTGCTAACAAGAGAAAAAGAGTACCATATGGAAAGGAGAAATAGTGATGGAGTGAGGTGGACCAAGCAGGTGAAAATCAGTGGAAAGCTTACACAAAATATAGTCGAGTAACGTTAATTCGACGTAGGGTCAACGTTAAGGCGACGTAGGATCAACGTTAAGGCGACGTAGGATCAACGTTAATTCGACGTAGGGTCAACGTTAAGGCGACGTAGGGTCAACGTTAAGGCGACGTAGGGTCAACGTTAAGGCGACGTAGGATCAACGTTAAGGCGACGTAGGATCAAAGTCACGTTGATTTATTGTTATACCTGCGTGGTTTGGGCCAGGTTTGTTCTTGTGTGAGTTTAGTTGTGTAGTGTGGCAGGTGTTGCAGAGCCAGTGTTGTGGAGGGTGTGTGTGTGTGTGTGTGTGTGTGTGTGTACTCACCCTAGTTGTATTAACCTAGTTGTGTTTGCGGGGGTTAAGCTTTGCTCTTTCGGCCCTCCTCTCAACTGTCAATCAACTGTTTACTAACTACTTTTTTTTCTCTCTCTCCACACCACACACACACACCACACACACACACACACACACACACACACACACACACACACACACACACACACACACACACACACACACACACACACACACACACACACACACACCACACAGCGTCGTCACAGGTAGGCTGTTCCCCTTCATTGTGTACTGTCCCTTTGGTCTCCTATCTCCAAGTCCCATTTCCATAACTTTACATTTGCTCGTGTTGAATTCCAGTAGCCATTTCTCTGACCATCTCTGCAACCTGTTCAGGTCCTCTTGGAGGATCCTGCAATCCTCATCTGTCACAACTCTTCTCATCAACTTTGCGTCATCCGCAAACATCGACATGTAGGACTTTACAGGCGTAGAGTCCTACATCTTGAGGTTATCTTGAGGTTATCTTGAGTTGATTTCGGGGCTTTAGTGTCCCCGCGGCCCGGTCCTTGACCAGGCCTCCACCCCCAGGAAGCAGCCCGTGACAGCTGACTAACACCCAGGTACCTATTTACTGCTAGGTAACAGGGGCATTCAGGGTGAAAGAAACTTTGCCAATTTGTTTCTGCCTCGTGCGGGAATCGAACCCGCGCCACAGAATTACGAGTCCTACGCGCTATCCACCAGGCTACGAGGCCCTCCCCCTACGAGGCCCTACATGTCGATGTTTGCGGATGATGCAAAGTTGATGAGAAGAGTTGTGACAGATGAGGATTGCAGGATCCTCCAAGAGGACCTGAACAGGTTGCAGAGATGGTCAGAGAAATGGCTACTGGAATTCAACACGAGCAAATGTAAAGTTATGGAAATGGGACTTGGAGAAAGGAGACCAAAGGGACAGTACACAATGAAGGGGAACAGCCTACCTGTGACGACGCGCGAATGAGACCTGGGTGTGGACGTAACACCTAATCTATTTCCTGAGGCACATATAAATAGGATAACGACAGCAGCGTACTCTACACTGGCAAAAGTTAGAACATCATTCAGAAACCTAAGTAAGGAGGCATTTAGGGCGCTTTACACTGCCTACGTGAGGCCAGTCTTAGAGTATGCCGCCTCATCATGGAGTCCCCATCTGAAGAAGCATATAATGAAACTGGAAAAGGTTCAGAAGTTTGCAACGAGACTCGTCCCAGAGCTACGAGGGATGGGGTATGAGGAGCGCCTGAGGGAACTGTGCCTTACGACACTAGAAAGAAGAAGGGAGAGGGGGGACATGATAGGAACGTATAAAAAACTCAGAGGGATTGACAGAGTGGACATAGACGAAATGTTCACACGGAATAGTAACAGAACGAGGGGACATGGATGGAAGCTGGAAACTCAGATGAGTCACAGAGATGTTAGGAAGTTTTCTTTTAGCGTGAGAGTAGTGGGAAAATGGAATGCACTTCAGGAACAGGTTGTGGAAGCAAATACTATTCATGATTTTAAAACCAGGTATGATAGGGAAATGGGACAGGAGTCATTGCTGTAAACAACCGATGCTCGAAAGGCGGGATCCAAGAGTCAATGCTCGATCCTGCAGACACAACTAGGTGAGTACACCAGGAAGCAGCCCGTGACAGCTGACTAACTCCAAGGTATCTATTTACTGCTAGGTAACAGGGGCATTCAGGGTGAAAGAAACTTTGCCCATTTGTTTCTGCCTGGTGCGGGAATCGAACCCGCGCCACAGAATTACGAGTCCTGCGCACTATCCTCACACGCTATGTGTGTGTATGTGTGTGTGTGTGTACCCACCTAGTTGTGTTTGCGGGGGTTGAGCTCTGGCTCTTTGGTCCCGCCTCTCAACCGTCAATCAACAGGTGTACAGATTCCTGAGCCTACTGGGCTCTATCATATCTACACTTGAAACTGTGTATGGAGTCAGCCTCCACCACATTACTTCCTAATGCAATCCATTTGTGTGTGTGTGTGTGTGTGTGTGTGTGTGTGTGTGTGTGTGAGGCGACTATCCGCTCCCCTACACCTGGCTCGCTTTCTCTTTCACACACACACACATGCAAGGATTCCACTTATTGGGATGAAAAATTAAAAAAGAATAAAACCCTGAAAACCTTCTTTCTGATATCTGTGTGTGAGTCATATACATCTCTGGTGTTCATCTATGACCTCTTGTTCTCGTGTTCCTAGCGCTGAACAATGCTGCTTTGTCTACTTCGTCTATTTCCATTATAATCTTATATGTTGTTATCATGTCCCCGCTATCTCTCTCCTGTCCTCCGGTGGGGAGAGGTCCAGTTCACTCAGGTAATCTCTTCAGATCGTTGTATGTCTTTAGAATTTTTCAAGTGTCTTGTTGTCCTTTTTCAAGTGAGGGTTCCTTGCCAGGTGCTGCATATTCAAGAGATGGTCTCACCTTTGCTGTGTATAGGGCCTGGAAAACCCCTTTGTCCAAGTCCTGAATGAAACGCGGACGTTGGCCAGTGTGCCATATGCTGCTGTTGTTATTCTGCTAATTTGGCCTTCTGTCATCAGATTTGGAGGCTAGGGGCCAGATTCACGAAAGCACTTACGCAAATACTTACGAACGTGTACATCTTTCCACAATCTTTGACGGCTTTGGTTATATTTATTAAACAGTCTACAAGCATGAAAACTTGCCAATTAACTATTGTTATTGTTATAAACAGCCTCCTGGTGCTTCGGAGCTCATTAACTGTTTAATAATTGGAAACAAAGCCGTCAAAGATTGAGAAAAGATGTACAGGTTCGTAAGTGCTTGCGTAAGTGTGCTTTCATGAATCTGGCTCTAGGTCTTCTTCCAGAGAATCCGATTAAAGAATCTGTCTTGCCTTCATCCTATACTACTGTACTGGTCTTTGCATTCGTGGTTTAATCCTCATAGCTTTGCATTTGGCAGAGTTAAACTCTAGCAACCATTTTTCAGACCACTTCTGGAGTGAGTCCAAATCTTCTTGAATGCATCACACTCTAACCCTGACCCGACTCTTCTTGACTAGTTTTGCATCATCTGTAAACATTGATACGAAGGATCCAATTTCCTGTGTCAATTCGTTGGCATATATTAGACAGAGGATGCGGCCCAGAACCTTGAGGTGCTTGTTTTACAACTTTCCTCTACTCTCATATCTCAGTTCTTACTGTGACCCTTTGTTTCCTGATAGGTCCTCTGTGGCTCACCTTAGGACTTCTCAATATACCAGCCGGCTCCTCTAGCTTGGAGTAAGTTTCTTATGCAGGACAATATAAAATATTTTCTGACAGTTAAGCAAGATGCAGTCTGCCTACCTTTCTGTTGTTTGAGTTCTGTTCTTGTAAAACTCCAACAGGTTTGTAAAGCAAGATTTTCCTTTGGTAAATCTGTGCTGGTGTTTTGAGACTTGTGGACGTGTCACTTCCACAAGTGTAACTTGTGGAAGTGACACTTTCCTGTGGGAAGTGTCCTGTCCTGTGCAAGTTTGGGCTCTTAGCTCAAGAGGCAGGTCAGGTTCCAATTTGAATACTACCTGGAAGTTTTCGTTAAGTTTCAAGCATATCTCCTTATCATTCTCCATGTCTTCCCTAGCCTGTTAAGAGCCTGTTCCTCTGCTCCTTCACAGTTTTCTTCCTCCTCATTTCACTACGGAACAGTTTGGGCTCGGACTTAACCCGCTTTGCATTGTCATCTTCGTACTGCTTCTCTACCACTCTCCTAGTTTCTGTGTACTCATTTCTGGCCTCATTGTATGCACTGTGGTGTCCTGTCCTGTGTTCTCTATAGAACATGTTCTATAGAGTTCTTCCTGTTCCATGCTCTTGTGCTTCTCTTGGTCGTAGTCCTAAGGGCCCGGGTTCAATTCCCGGCGGAGGCGGAAACAAATGAGCAGAGTTTTTTTTAACCATGATGATTCTGTTCACCTAGCAGTAAATAGGTACCTGGGAGTTAGACAGGTGTTACGGGCTGCTTCCTGGAGATGTGTATGTGTGTTAGTGTGAAATATATGAGGCAGATATAATAGAGGAAAAATAGATTGGTCAGAAAGGCGGCGTCCAAGAGCTAATAGCTCGATTCTGCAGACACAAATAGTAAATACAAATAGTAAATATTCTGTCCCTGTCTGTCTCTCTGTCTCTGTCTCTGTCTCTGTCTGTCTGTCTCTCTCTGTCTGTCTCTCTCTCTCTCTCTCTCTCTCTCTCTCTCTCTCTCTCTCTCTCTCTCTCTCTCTCTCTCTCTCTCTCTCTCTCTCTCTCTCTCTCTCTATCTCTCTCTCTCTCACACAGACTTCTATGGTTCCGCTGCCCACCAGATAATGAATGACAGAACTGAATGGGTTAGACAGTTCAATAGACAGCGCAATAGGGATCCTGGGAGTGAATAGGTGAATAGGCAAGGATTAGTGTAGGGTCGTTGGTGACGCTGGGGGGGGGGGTGTTCTGGCAGCCCCCGAAGACAACAACTGCCCAAACCTGTCTTCTCGTCGCGTTCTTAAACAATCCGTCAGAAATCCGGCGGGCTTAGTTCAGATTAAAGCGCCGTGATGTTGATTTTTTGATGTGAGGGGTTTAGCCTCGATAGGTTAGGTGGGTTGCTTGGGTTGGCACGCTGCTGGTGAGGCAAAAACAGTCGCATTTTGATACGGAGTGGTAAGTTGTGAGAAGGTCCTTCCCTGCCCCTGTCTCTCTCTCTCTCTCTCTCTTTCTTTCTTTCTATCTCTCTCTCCGTCTCTGTCTCTCTCTCCTCTTCTGCCTCTCTCCGTCTCTCTCTGTCTCTTTCTGCCCCTCTCTCCCTGTCTCTCTCTCACACACACTCTTAAATGATGGTAATATCCAATTTGCATAGAGGATCAGAGGAGAATGACCCACCAGATCCCATTGAGCGCCTCTGGATGCTTTATTGGATATCGAGGGACACCGGAAAGGATTTTCCAGGAGGGTTGGAAGGGATGGGAAAGAAGGAAGAGGAGGAGAAGAAGAAGGTCTTCGGCCACGAAGACCTTCTCTTGAGCCCCTGCAGGGTAGTGTGTTGATGGGAACTCATCATCCCGTCGTAGTTTTTGCATTTGGTGAAGGAGGGAGGGAGGAAATGGGAGGGGGAAAAGGAATGGTCGTGATTGAAATCTGCAGTTAGGGACGGTTACGGCGATAAGGGACGGTTCCGGCAACGAGGAACGGGGTTACGGCGATAAGGATTATTCAGATACCGGCTCTTCGTTCGTGGCCGCACGTATCTTCGAATGTGGGTATTCGTAACCTTGTGAGTTGTGGCCTTTGCTTCGTGTATGATACTGGGAGGAAGGGAGGTACCTGTGGCAAGGACAGGTGCAGGTGCATGGGGGTAGCCATGATGGTGTTCCCTGGCTAGTGGCACCCGGGGCTACACACCGTCTGGGATAGTGTTGGGAGTATCTAAAGCTGGATGGCTGGCCGATAGTGTCCACGCGGTGAGTGGTGGAGACTTAGAGTAGGAATCTACGTGTCCTATCTACTACGTTAGATAGTGTCTACCACACTATTCTTACTCACAATTCCTCCCTGCGGAGTGACCCTATGCTCCACACAACCTTAATGCAGCTTACCTGGACTTTACCCGAAGAGGGTTTCGGGAGTTCTTCTACTCCCCGAGCCCGGCATGGGGGCCAGGCTCGACTTGTGATAACTTGGTCCAACAGGCTGTTGCTTGGAGCGGCCCGCAGGCCCACATATCCACTACAGCCTGGTTGGTCTGCCACTTCTTGCAAGAACTTGTCTAAGTGTCTCTTGAATACATCCACCTTTGTTCCAGCAATATGTCTAATAATTGCTGGGTGGGTGTTGAACAGCTGTGGACCTCTGATTTTCAATGTTCTCAGATTGTGCCTATGACACCTCTACTCTTCACTGGTTCTATTCTGCATTTCCTTCCTTATCTTTCGCTCCAGTATATTGTTAATCTACTGTGCAAATTTGCGACCTGGCCCTCCGGTATCTTCCATGTATATATTATTTGATACCTCTCATCTCTTCTTTACAGAGATTTTAGAGAGCGTGGCGAGAATAGAGGTAGAGGGGTGGGGGAGAATAGAGGTAGAGGGGTGGGGGAGAATAGAGGTAGAGGGGTGGGGGAGAATAGGTCCCACAACAAATAGCTTAACTAACACCCAGTCGTTATATTGGGTCGTTGATGCAGCCAATTAAACGTTGAATGTGATTACCTCTAACCCTCCCCCCCTCCCCGCTCCCCTCTCCTCCCTCTAACCCTCCCCCCCCCCTCCCCGCTCCCCTCTCCTCTCCTCTCTCTCCCTCTCTCCTTCCTCACCCTCTCTACCCATCCTTATCCTTTACCACCTCCTCTCTCACTTCCCTCCCATCACCCCTCCCATGCCCCTGGGTCTCGAGGGGTAATGGAACAGTCAAGGGGAGAGAGGTAATGGAACAGTCAAGGGGAGAGAGGTAATGGAACAGTCAAGGGGAGAGAGGTAATGGAACAGTCAAGGGGAGAGAGGTAATGGAACAGTCAAGGGGAGAGAGGTAATGGAACAGTCAAGGGGAGAGAGGTAATGGAACAGTCAAGGGGAGAGAGGTAATGGAACAGTCAAGGGGAGAGAGGTAATGGAACAGTCAAGGGGAGAGAGGTAATGGAACAGTCGTGTATAAGGGACAGCTGTTGGTAATTGTAACAATGAAACTAATCCTTGTAAATAATTATTGTAATGCAAATTAAACCAATAATGACGTGATTGATAAGACTGATAGAAAGCAAGAAAATAACGACTATGTAAAGAGGAGTAACATACAGGGGGTATGTGGAGCATACAGGGGGTATGTGGAGCATACAGGGGGTATGTGGAGCATACAGGGGGTATGTGGAGCATACAGGGAGTATGTGGAGCATACAGGGGGTATGTGGAGCATACAGGGGGTATGTGTAGCATACAGGGGGTATGTGGAGCATACAGGGGGTATGTGGAGCATACAGGGGGTATGTGGAGCATACAGGGGGTATGTGGAGCATACAGGGTGTATGTGGAGCATACAGGGGGTATGTGGAGCATACAGGGGGTATGTGGAGCATACAGGGAGTATGTGGAGCATACAGGGGGTATGTGGAGCATACAGGGGGTATGTGTAGCATACAGGGTGTATGTGGAGCATACAGGGGGTATGTGGAGCATACAGGGGGTATGTGGAGCATACAGGGTGTATGTGGAGCATACAGGGGGTATGTGTAGCATACAGGGAGTATGTGGAGCATACAGGGGGTATGTGGAGCATACAGGGGGTATGTGGAGCATACAGGGGGTATGTGGAGCATACAGGGTGTATGTGGAGCATACAGGGGGTATGTGGAGCATACAGGGGGTATGTGGAGCATACAGGGTGTATGTGGAGCATACAGGGGGTATGTGGAGCATACAGGGGGTATGTGGAGCATACAGGGAGTATGTGGAGCATACAGGGGGTATGTGGAGCATACAGGGGGTATGTGGAGCATACAGGGAGTATGTGGAGCATACAGGGGGTATGTGGAGCATACAGGGGGTATGTGGAGCATACAGGGAGTATGTGGAGCATACAGGGGGTATGTGGAGCATACAGGGGGTATGTGGAGCATACAGGGTGTATGTGGAGCATACAGGGGGTATGTGGAGCATACAGGGGGTATGTGGAGCATACAGGGGGTATGTGGAGCATACAGGGAGTATGTGGAGCATACAGGGGGTATGTGGAGCATACAGGGTGTATGTGGAGCATACAGGGTGTATGTGGAGCATACAGGGGGTATGTGGAGCATACAGGGAGTATGTGGAGCATACAGGGGGTATGTGGAGCATACAGGGAGTATGTGGAGCATACAGGGGGTATGTGGAGCATACAGGGGGTATGTGGAGCATACAGGGGGTATGTGGAGCATACAGGGGGTATGTGGAGCATACAGGGTGTATGTGGAGCATACAGGGGGTATGTGGAGCATACAGGGAGTATGTGGAGCATACAGGGGGTATGTGGAGCATACAGGGAGTATGTGGAGCATACAGGGGGTATGTGGAGCATACAGGGGGTATGTGGAGCATACAGGGGGTATGTGGAGCATACAGGGAGTATGTGGAGCATACAGGGGGTATGTGGAGCATACAGGGTGTATGTGGAGCATACAGGGGGTATGTGTAGCATACAGGGGGTATGTGTAGCATACAGGGGGTATGTGTAGCATACAGGGGGTATGTGGAGCATACAGGGGGTATGTGTAGCATACATACAAGAATATAACCGCGAAGACCAAGAGTAAACACAAGACTTAAGCCTAGTTACTAAGACATCATTACAAATCTTTACACTACACGAAAGATCGCTAGAGTCAGGATTCTTTAAACATGTACGTACGAAGCCTGTGCATCTTTACCCCAATTGTGGCGGCTTTGTTTACAGTTATTAAACAGCCAATGAGCTCTGAAGCACTATACAGGGTTGTTTATAACAATAATCTATGGTTAGAGGGTTGGACACTACGGGCTCACCATAGCCCGTGCTACTTGGAACCTTGGGAACCTCACATATATATATATATATATATATATATATATATATATATATATATATATATATATATATATATATATATAATATATATATATATATATATATATATATATATATATATATATATATATATATATATATATATATATACATATATATATTGTTAAATATGACTGAAAAAGTAAGATTAATAATTCTAACACGAATTTTCTCAATATTTCTTATGTTTCTTTTACTGTAGATGGTAATTGAAAAATCAATTCTCCAAAATTCATTTTTATTTCTAGTCTGACGCGACACTTGAAGGCGTTTCGTAATAACGTATTACATTTTCAAAGACTTTAGTTTACACACACAAAGTTTACACTTTTTCGGTCATTTTTAACAACATATGTTTGCAAAAAAGACTGCTACCAAAATATATATATATATATATATATATATATATATATATATATATATATATATATATATATATATATATATATGTCGTACCTAGTAGCCAGAACTCACTTCTGAGCCTACTATGCAAGGCCCAATTTGCCTAACAAGCCAAGTTTTCATGAATTAATTGCTTTTCGACTACCTAACCTACCTAACCTAACCTAACCTAACTTTTTCGGCTACCTAACCTAACCTAACCTATAAAGATAGGTTAGGTAGGGTTGGTTAGGTTCGGTCATATATCTACGTTAATTTTAACTTCAATAAAAAAAAATTGACCTCTTACATAATAAAATGGGTTGCTTTATCATTTCATAAGAAAAAATTTAGAGAAAATATATTAATTCATGATAACTTGGCTTATTAGGCAAATCGGGCCTTGCATTGTAGGCTGAAAAGTGAGTTCTGGCTATTAGGTACGACATATATATATATATATATATATATATATATATATATATATATATATATATATCTGCCGGTCTGTCTGTGGGTCTATGGGCGTAGACAGGGAGGATGAAGGGTGTAGACAGGGAGGATGAAGGGTGTAGACAGGAAGGATGAAGGGTGTAGACAGGGAGGATGAAGGGTGTAGACAGGGAGGATGAAGGGTGTAGACAGGGAGGATGAAGGGTGTAGACAGGAGAGTGTGCAATACGGGGCAGCTGTTGACCACCTGCACGACAGCTGCCCGTCACAAGCCGCCCCTCTTCACTGTCTCCTTGGTATCTCAAGAGATCCATCTTGCACCTTATCTGCCGGTATCTCATCCTTTCTCCCTCCTCCTCTGGAACAGGGCCCGACATTCACGCGGGCCCCGGGCCAGCGCGGCCAGAGTCTTCAGGCGGGGACCCGTAGCCTGGGCTGATCTGAGTAGCATCTAAGATACATTAGAAGTATCTAATGTTTGTATCTGGGAAAGATATACTTGAGCAGATACAGATACTGCAGTTGGTAAAGGATTCTCCCCCCCTCCCCCCTCATTTTCCACTCGTTAAACTACGTTTTGATGGGGGGGGGGGTGAATTGCCTTGTTTGACGAGCTGTTGACTTGAGACACTAATTAAGGTCTTAGTGGTGCATAGTCGTGGTGGCTTAGTGCTTTCTCCTCATAATTACCTTACCATGAGATACAAGTCTCAGCTGCGTCCGGGTACAGGTGCCAGGATGAACAACCAGGGTACAGGTGCCAGGATGAACAACCAGGGTACAAGTGCCAGGATGAACAACCAGGGTACAGGTGCCAGGATGAACAACCAGGGTACAGGTGCCAGGATGAACAACCAGGGTACAGGTGCCAGGATGAACAACCCGGGTACAGGTGCCAGGATGAACAACCAGGATGAACAACCAGGGTACAGGTGCCAGGATGAACAACCAGGGTACAGGTGCCAGGATGAACAACCAGGGTACAGGTGCCAGGATGAACAACCCGGGTACAGGTGCCAGGATGAACAACCAGGGTACAGGTGCCAGGATGAACAACCAGGGTACAGGTGCCAGGATGAACAACCAGGGTACAGGTGCCAGGATGAACAACCCGGGTACAGGTGCCAGGATGAACAACCAGGGTACAGGTGCCAGGATGAACAACCAGGGTACAAGTGCCAGGATGAACAACCAGGGTACAGGTGCCAGGATGAACAACCAGGGTACAGGTGCCAGGATGAACAACCAGGGTACAAGTGCCAGGATGAACAACCAGGGTACAGGTGCCAGGATGAACAACCCGGGTACAGGTGCCAGGATGAACAACCAGGGTACAGGTGCCAGGATGAACAACCAGGGTACAGGTGCCAGGATGAACAACCCAGGTACAGGTGCCAGGATGAACAACCAGGGTACAGGTGCCAGGATGAACAACCAGGGTACAGGTGCCAGGATGAACAACCCAGGTACAGGTGCCAGGATGAACAACCAGGGTACAGGTGCCAGGATGAACAACCAGGGTACAGGTGCCAGGATGAACAACCAGGGTACAGGTGCCAGGATGAACAACCAGGGTACAGGTGCCAGGATGAACAACCCAGGTACAGGTGCCAGGATGAACAACCAGGGTATAGGTGCCAGGATGAACAACCAGGGTACAGGTGCCAGGATGAACAACCAGGGTACAGGTGCCAGGATGAACAACCCAGGTACAGGTGCCAGGATGAACAACCAGGGTACAGGTGCCAGGATGAACAACCAGCGTACAGGTGCCAGGATGAACAACCAGGGTACAGGTGCCAGGATGAACAACCAGGGTACAGGTGCCAGGATGAACAACCAGGGTACAGGTGCCAGGATGAACAACCAGGGTACAGGTGCCAGGATGAACAACCAGGGTACAGGTGCCAGGATGAACAACCAGGGTACAGGTGCCAGGATGAACAACCAGGGTACAGGTGCCAGGATGAACAACCCGGGTACAGGTGCCAGGATGAACAACCCGGGTACAGTTGCCAGGATGAACAACCCGGGTACAGGTGCCAGGATGAACAACCCGGGTACAGGTGCCAGGATGAACAACCCGGGTACAGGTGCCAGGATGAACAACCTGGGTACAGGTGCCAGGATGAACAACCAGGGTACAGGTGCCAGGATGAACAACCAGGGTACAGGTGCCAGGATGAACAACCAGGGTACAGGTGCCAGGATGAACAACCAGGGTACAGGTGCCAGGATGAACAACCAGGGTACAGGTGCCAGGATGAACAACCTGGGTACAGGTGCCAGGATGAACAACCCAGGTACAGGTGCCAGGATGAACAACCAGGGCACAGGTGGCAGGATGAACAACCAGGGTACAGGTGCCAGGATGAACAACCAGGGTACAGGTGCCAGGATGAACAACCAGGGTACAGGTGCCAGGATGAACAACCAGGGTACAGGTGCCAGGATGAACAACCCGGGTACAGGTGCCAGGATGAACAACCCGGGTACAGGTGCCAGGATGAACAACCCGGGTACAGGTGCCAGGATGAACAACCCGGGTACAGGTGCCAGGATGAACAACCCGGGTACAGGTGCCAGGATGAACAACCCGGGTACAGGTGCCAGGATGAACAACCCGGGTACAGGTGCCAGGATGAACAACCCGGGTACAGGTGCCAGGATGAACAACCCGGGTACAGGTGCCAGGATGAACAACCAGGGTACAGGTGCCAGGATGAACAACCAGGGTACAGGTGCCAGGATGAACAACCTGGT